>NC_057796.1:152938700-152949914 GCF_018294505.1 Triticum aestivum
ATCATAGAAACAGAGCAAACCTTTATCTCCTGGCACGACACGCAATTGATCTCTGAACATAAATCGATCTCATCAACATGTGTCGGGGCATGAACCGAATGGGATGTCAAAACTAACACGCGAAGCGACACGTAGTGGAGGCAAAGTGAAACTTTAAACGAACCGTTTGTTTGGATGCATGTCGGACAAATTACAAAACATTGGAAATACAAGCATGGTCTAGGCCCACATGAGAATGATACTCGGCGGAATGTTCAAATGAGGCATGCGGGAGGATGGACTCGACCGGAGGGCGACATGATCGATGGAGAAGAGGGTTGGAGAGGAATGAGAAATAAGGAAAAGCCACATGATTATACTTGAACGGATCAAATAAACAATAAGTTGTCTCGCTTGGCCTACATAGTGAAAGGCCTAATGCGCAAGGCGAAGCACTGACGCTCGAATATGGCCGGGAAAACTGGGAAACCGACATGTGGGGCACACCTGTCGGGATGACGTAGCGCAGACTAGTCCAATGGAGGAGCTGGCCCACGACCTCCTCGCCACCGGCAACCGTTCATGTGGGTCGTGGGGGCCAACAACGTGGCGCAGCTCCAGCACCGCCCCTGGACACGGCGACCGCGGTGAGCGACACACTCATCGTTGCTAGACACGGTCAGTTTCAGTGTGCCGAGGGTGGCGTTAGTGTTGTGGCACGACCAACAATATGTTTGGTTTGTGCCCAAGGTTGCCCCATCAAAGCATTGGGTAGCCAAAATTTTGGTTGAGGTTTTGGTTGCCCATGATTTGGCTGACATTGGAAGAAAAATGAACTAGAGTTGTCTAGAGTTCATTGGCATGCCAAAAAATGGCAACCATACAAACAAAGACCAATCTTTGGGTCATGACCAAAATTTTGGTAAGGTGCACTTTGGCCACAATCCAAACACACCCCAACACCCGGCTCGTCGAGGATGCACGGGGAGCCGGGACGCGTCTGCGGAGTGGTGTAGCACGGCCAACTGCTTCCTCAGGACCTGAGACCATGCCGGGTCATCTTGCTTTTTCAATGACATGCGTCGATCGCATGTGAGCAAAGGGCATCTCCAACGTTGCCACGACCGTAGCGGACTACCCTGGCACACCAAAAAACCTCGTCCCTCGTGCCGTCGCGCGGTGCGTTCCCAGCCGGCGCCAGCTGCCCGCATTCATGTTGTCTGTCCATATGCTGTCGTTAAGAGGCTCGGTGCCCGAGGAACCAACTTCGGTGACTTAATGACGCACCACGACGCTTGGCCTCAACGGAATGCGCTACTTAAAGCGGCAACGCCCAGCTAACCACCACACCATAGCGCATCGTCCTCCTACCTGGCACCACATCCGCCATGGCCGCAAGCGCGAACACTCTGCAGGAGAGCTTGTCTTCGGGGATGAAGCTTGAGGTCGCCACCCTCACTCAAGTCGCCTCTCGCGACGCAATAGCGGCGTAGCCAGACGCGTACGCGGCCGCACAAGCGGTGGCCACGCTTGCGGCCAACGATGGGAGCACCATCAGCCACGCGTCCTACTTGCCGCCGTCCAACGTCCGGCACTACCGAGGTCGGGGACTCCTCTTAGGATGAGTAGGGCATGGGATGCGGCAGGGCATGGTGTGCCAACTGGCAGGTCCGTATCCCGTGTTCTACTCTTCCTCGCCGGAGACCGCACCTTCACTTCACGGGTCTTGAACCCCGCCCCCGTACATAGAGATTGCAGATGGAGGACGTCGGTCGCCGCCGTAGAATAGTTTTAGGGTCGGGTTTCTTTTATTTTTCTGTCCTATAAAAGTTCGAAATGTAATGAAAATCTGCCGTGTTTGCATTAATCTCGGCCGGTGTATATGAACTTTCAAAATAATATAGTATATTGTAGGAGTACTAGCAAGATGCCCGTGCGTTGCACGGAAGATCAAGATCTTGTGGGAGAAAAGGATGGACGAGGGAAGGCCTCATCTGCAAATGTGGAGAGGAGTGTGGGTAAGTTGTGTCATAGTTTCCTTCCTATACATTAGATATAGATCGGACGGCCTATATCGCAGGATGACAGGCACACCATCATCACCAACTCTGCTTTTTATTGAACCGAGACAAAGCTAACATGCGAAGTAAAACAAACACATAGGGTCTATACATACACAATTTATCTTAGGCACTCCAATAGTACGTCCACTACACATTCACGCATTTCACATCTTTCTACATCTACGGGAACCTACGAAAGGGTTAACGTAAATTGCCTCTCTCTCTCTCTCTCCTCCCCTGATTTTCATGCTGGTGGGCCCCTCCCTCCCCTCAATCTACAATCAACAGCTCACACGTTTCACATTACGTTAATTACATAACTGGGATTACGTAGGTGTAGCATTACTCGTCCTAAAAAACCTAACTAAGCCAACCTCCCAGCATATCGCGTGGGAAAAGACCCGACCACGCCGTTTTAGTCGGGATTACCGGATTACTAGTAGTAGTATCGATGGATCGCGCGAAGCAACAAGTTTTTTTTGAGGGGGCGAAGCACCTAGTTTAAAAGGAAAAAAGGCGGTACACTCACAGCACCCCTGTCACGGTCGCATTGCACCCCACACACGTTCGGTCCTGCACACGGCTCACGCAAACGGAACGCGCTTCGGCTTGCCTCTTGACTGACACGTGGGACTACACTTGGAGAAACGGACCATGCGCCAAACTCCCCCCGCCCACCGCGCAAAAATCCTGCCCCCACCCAAAAATTACTCCCAAATCCTAGATTCAACCGCCCTTCGGCCAACTAGCCAATAATATTCCCCAAACCCCCCTCCCCCCACCCCCCTCCACTCCATTCGCTCCGGCAAAGCCATCCTCCCCGCTGTGCCGATATGTCGATGCCGCGGTTCGTCGAGGGGGACACACGGCGATCCTCTCGCTCCCACAGTACGCTCTTGTAGACTGCCGTCCTCTAGCCGCACCGCCACCGTTGGCGACGTTCTTGTGGAGGCGCACGGCGGTCAGCGCCGCCACCGCTGGCGACGTTCGTGTGGAGACGCACTGCGGTCAGCTTCTCCCACAGTACGCGCATTCTAGACTGAGGCCCCGTGCATGTCGGTGTAGCGCTGAATGTTAGCTCATAGACGTTGTTAATATCACTGTTTGCCGAAGTAGTTTACAGTCAATATTCTCTGCTTAAGAAGCTTCCTTGCCCTGTTCTGCACTCAATCTGCTTAGCTGAGATGGCATGCCAAGGCTGATTAGTTGCTAAAATATCCTGCCATATATTTATTGTGATGTAGATTGCCATGGTCTAGTAGCGAATCTGTTAGGTGAAATAGCTCTACACCATTTTATACTCGATCTTTGTTGCTGCGATGGCCTTCGATAGTTCGATGGCTGTGTGCTCGGCCTCATTGACTGCTGAAACAGCCTACCATAATTTAGCACTCAAATGTGTTTGCTGAATTAGCTTTACATATATTTCGTTACTTAGATCTGCTCATCCAAATATCTTGCCATAGCTTTAGACATCGACCTAGGTATTTTTTTCTGGACTTCATAAAAAAGCATATATGTTTTTCCTGTAATATCTAGTAGAAGAACTAATTTGTATGTCTAACAGATGGACATGACTTGGATAACTTCTGCTCAAAGACTCTATGCTGCATATGTCGAGGGGGTTGAAAACTTCATGAACTTTATTAGAGCTAAGTACGGTGGTCCGAAATCAGATGTGCTCTGCCTGTGTAGCAGTTGTATGAATTCAGTTACAAGACCCCAGTCAACTATGCAAAATCATGTACACTTGTATGGGATGTCGGTCACATATACTAGGTGGGTTCATCATGGTGAAGCTGTGAACGTCAATGTTATTGACTACGTGGAAGCAGTAGATCACCTTCTTGATCTGCCTGATGCTCAGGTGGAAGAGGAGGAGGAGGAGGTGGTGGCGGAGCTAGTGAGTTTGACCAACGTTGATACAATGCTATGAAATGCTCGTGCATTCCGTGAACTTTCACCTGCAGAAGAAAAACGGTGGGCCCGCATGTTGGAACAATGCAACGTGGCTGTCACCCCAAGAAATAAGCAGTCAGTATTCTCAGCTATGGTCACCTTTCTTCAGGTGAAGACCAACAAATCATTCGATGCGATGTTGGCTGCTTTCCGCAAAGCTTTCCCAGATGCGTCTGAGCTGCCACACACCTACAGTAAAATGAAGAATTTCCTTCGTGCAGTTGGAATTGGATATGATATGATCCATGTTTGTAATAATAATTGTGTTCTGTTCTAGAAGGATTATGCCAACTTAAGTGAATGCCCGAAATACAAATCATCAAGATGGAAAGATGGCGATGCTATGAAGAGGATTCCTCATAATGTTCTGAGACATTTTCCAATTACACCAAGATTGCAGAGGTTGTTTCATGATACTGAAACAAGAGAGGATGTATTGTGGCATTCTAGGAACCAGGAGTACAGAGATCAGAATGTAATGAGCCATCCATCACATGGTAGTGAGTGGAAAAGCTTCAATCAGAAACACAAAAGTTTGCTGCTGACCCGAGAAACATTAGACTTGGCTTAGCTTCAGATGGATTTAACCCATTTGGCCACCAGAGCGCCACATATAGCATGTGGCCAGTGCTTGTTATCCCTTACAACATGCCTCCAAATGTCTGCACCAAAGAATCAAACTACATGATGGCCTTGCTCATCCCAGGTCCAAAATGTCCTCGAAAGGATTTTGATTTGTTCATGGAGCCTCCTGTGGAAGAACTTCAACAGCTATGGAGGGGTGTTCTCACTCGAGACCTATATAGCAGCCCACCAGCTGATTTCTTTCTGCACGCTGTTATAGTTTGGTGCATCCATGATTATCCGGCTTTGGGCACTATGTTAGGGCGAACGACACAAGGTTACAATGCATGTGTTCGCTGTGACAGGAATCCGCTGTCATACGCAATACTTAGCAAGATCTGTTACATTGGACACTGTCGTTTCCTTGCCAAGGACAACCCGCATCCTAGAAAATACCGAAGACATGTGTTCAATGCAAAGCATGAAAACCGTGATGCGCCAAAGAGGCTCACCGCCGATGAGTTGCAAGTGGAATTAGAGAAGGTCAGGCATATTACACCAGGAAACCATCCTGGTAATTTATATAGGAACAGAGCTAGACCCGAGGGTTCCATTGCAGAGGCATAGATTGCTACAGAAGCGTTGACATTCTGCTCAAAATACATTGAAACAGCTGATCAGCTTAGCAAAGAGGTGGATGAAGACAATCCCGGGCTCAATGTTTTTGATTATTCTGTTCGAGTTACAGGGAAGAGTCGACAAGAGGACAAACCTAAAGATTTGGACAAAATGGTTTGGTATTTGTTGAATAACTGTCCTGAGATACTACCTTATATCAAGTAAGTGCGAAGTACTGCAGCTTATACATCGTAATCTACTAAACTTGCAGCACATTCTTATATATTTAGATGTCTGACACGATCACTATGTTGTGCAGCATCTACAAAAAGGAGTTAGTGCCGCAAAATCCAAGAAACATTGACAAACTGGTTATGGCAGGATTTGCGAAATGGTTCAAGAGCCATGTAAGATTTTGAATTGCACTGTCAGTTTTTTTAATATATTGAGTACATAAGATGATCAGCTTGTCTATTTTCTAACCATAGGTTAAGCAGATGCGGGAGGATGGGCAGGCAGTTGATGATGCCCTTTACTCACTAGCAATGGGTCCTGATACTTGGGTAAGACATTATGAATCTTGCTGTTGGAGATGTTCGCTACAACACCCTTGCATGAGACGAACGCAGGAAGACACAAAATAGTGCCATCATGAGCACGGATACGTATAACAAAGAGGCAACTGAAATGTATGCTAACATAACATACATTGTTCAGTTGCAGTATATCTCCAGTTTTGAGGATCATCGGTGTGTGGTTCTGTTGTGCTGTCATTGGTATAACCTGTTTTCCAGGATCGCAAAACCCAGAGCTGATGATTATTTCAAATCCATCAATGTCAACGCGGCGTACCAGACCAACGAGCCTTTTATTTTGGCAAATCAAGCAACACAGATATTTTTCTTGGAAGACACATTTGCACATAGCGATGACTGGAGAGTATTGCAAAGGTTTGAGCAGAGGAATTCGTTTAATGAAGTTGCACAACAAGATGATGCTAACACTGCTCCTGATGTACAAGATAACACAGATGTTCCTAATATCTTTGAGAACCATCACGTCAATGACGTCGGCGAAAAGATTGACTGTCGTGCTGTGGACATACAAGAGTTGGTCAAGAAGAAGCCAACGTTCGAGGACGTTGAGGACGAAGAAGAAGATGACACCTTGGGGAATTATGATTCAGACTGATACACATGGCAAAGATGTTGACGGTGCTACTTCGGATGCTGATTACATTGCTTTTGTCGTATTTGCCTGTCAGAAGACGTTATTTTATCTACTATGTGAAATTGTGTTTGCTATGACAACTGAAACCTGATGAACATGTTGTTTAGTATTTTCCTGTGAGAAAATCACTTGTTATGTATGCTGATATGTGTTTGGTGATTGTATGACGACTAAAACATGATGACATTGTTGTTTAGTTGTACTCATATTTGGCTGTGAAACTTGAATTTGATGACATAGTTTGCTGTTGGACTGCAATTTTCTTGACGTTTTCGAATGACAACAAAGCTGACCCGACAGGACCTCTGCTAATTTATTTATATATTACCAAAATGCCCTCTGCTATTGATTTATTTATGAGCACAAGGGGATACCCCCTAATTTTCATTAATAGAATTCATTAGATGTTCACAACACTACGCCCAGCCTGCTACACAGGTTTCATTCATTACTAGTTTCAGCAAAGTGCTCATGTCATAGCCACTGAATACATCACGAGTGCTACATACACTTCAAATAAAGAGACAATCACCCTACAGAGCACATCGATTTTGCCCATTATCTTCACAAGCTCTTTCATCTCCTCATTGCTGTCAAGGCCGTTCAGCAGCTGTTGCTTGGCCATGATCAGAGGAACTGCATATTTAACCTTCTGCTCTGCATCTTCCTCTTCTGCCATTCCTTCCGTTACTTGTCCAACACTCCAACCTGCTGGTATTAGGATTCCTCGGCTAACCAAATAATCAGCGTAGTTGCACTCCCCCACATCAGCAACTTCCCAGAAATACAAATCACACGAATCTTCGCTTTTCTGCACGAATCAAATTGGAAGATCATCAACCAAACTATTAAAAAAATCAGCAACTGAAAGCAGTAGAACAACACTTAAACATATTATTACCCCATGATTCGGGCATTTGTAGAAGACTCAGCTAGGGTTGAGGATTGTGGTTGAGACGCGACGGATGACTCTGCGTGATTTGCAACGTGGCACCACACCAACGGCAGCGGGTTGCGATGAGCAACCGGCTGCGGTGCGCGTGCCGGTGGGGGTGTGATGAGACCCATAGGCGATGGTACGGGTGGCGACTTGGCGCATATTTGGTTGTTGCCTGCTGAAGAGCAGGTGGACGAGCAGCCAGCGGACATGGTTGCTGCGGCCAGAGCTTCTGATGCTAGGCAGAGTAAGTAGAGAAGAGGAGAAGCGAATGTTGGATATGTCAGTTTCATTACTTGCAGAGTAGCATAACACCATATATAGTCATAGTCTAGGTTTGGATTCGAACCAGCTACAGGAGCACGTCTCTCATTTTTCTAAAACTCAGCAACGTCTCTTTACTAGTACAGTAGCTTGTTCTGTACGCCTTCTCAAGTCTTTGTTTCATCCACCTGACATCTGGGACCCACCGGAATGGCCTCTATATTTCGCGAAAAAATGTGCCCCCCGCTGACAGGTCGGACCCACCAGCTATCTTCCCACGCAAGGAAGTTGTAACGCCCACGATGCGGCTATATCTCCCACGTGTCGAGGCACGACTTAGAGGCATAACCGCATTGTGGTTTTGTCGCAAGAAGGGTCATCTTCACACAATCCCATGTAATGAACAAGAATGGGATAACGAGAGTTGGCTTACAATCGCCACTTCACACAATACATAAATTAATTCATACATCATCCAAAATCCACACATAGACCGACTACGGTCAAATCCAAATGAAAATAAGATAACCCCAAATGCTAGATCCCCGATCGTCCCAACTAGGCTCCACTACTGATCATCAGGAAACGAAACATAGTAACGACCACGTTCCTCGTCGAACTCCCACTTGAGCTCGGTTGCATCATCTGCACTGACATCATCGGCACCTGCAACTATTTTGGTAGAATCTGTGAGTCATGAGGACTCAGCAATCTCACACCCGCGAGATCAAGACTATTTAAGCTTATAGGAAAGGATGGTGTAATGAGGTGGAGCTGCAGCAAGCAACTAAGCATATATGGTGGCTAACATACGCAAAATGAGAGTGAGAAGAGAAGCAACGCAACGGTCGCGAAGCTAGAAATGATCAAAAAGTGATCCTGAAACTACTTACGTTCATACATAACTCAAACCGTGTTCACTTCCCGGACTCCGCCGAGAAGAGACCATCACGGCTACACACACGGTTGATGTATTTTAATTAAGTCAAGTGACACGTTCTCTACAACCGGACATTAACAAATTCCCATCTGCCTCATAACCGTGGGCACGGCTTTCGAAAGATAATAACCTGCAGGGGTGTCCCAACTTAGCCCATTATAAGCTCTCACGGTCAACGAAGGATAAACCTTCTCCCGGGAAGGCCCGATCAGTCTCGGAATCCCGGTTTACAAGACATTTCGACAATGGTAAAACAAGTCCAGCAAAGCCGCCCAACGTGCCGACAAATCCCGATAGGAGCTGCACATATCTCGTTCTCAGGCACACCGGATGAACACTACGTACAACTAAAACCAGCCCTCGAGTTTCCCCAAGGTGGTGCTGCAAGTGGCTCTAGTTTGGACCAGCACTCAGAGGAACACTGGCCTGGGGGTTTAAATAAAGATGACCCTCGGGCTCGCGAAAACCGGAGGGAAGAAGGCTTTGGTGGCAAATGGTAAAACCAAGGTTGGGTCTTGCTGGAGGAGTTTTATTCAAGGCGAATTGTCAAGGGGGTCCCATAAATCACCCAACCGCGTAAGGAACGCAAACTCAAGGAACATAATACCGGTATGACGGAAACTAGGGCGGCAAGAGTGGAACAAAACACCAGGCATAAGGCCGAGCCTTCCACCCTTTACCAAATATATGGATGCATTAATTAAATAAGAGATATTGTGATATTCCAAAATATCCATGTTCCAACATGGAACCAACTTCAACTTCACCTGCAACTAGCAACGCTATAAGAAGGGCTGAGCAAAAGCGGTAACTTAGCCAAACAACGGTTTGCTAGGAAAGGATGGTTAGAGGCTTAACATGGCAATATGGAAGGCATGATATAGCAAGTGGTAGGTAGCGCAGCATGGCAATAGAACGAACAACTAGCAAAGCAAAGGTAGAAGTGATTTCGAGGGTATGGTCATCTTGCCTGCAAGGTTCTCAGAGTTGTCGAAAGCTTGATCCTCGTAAGCGTACTCAATAGGTTCCTCGTTCACGAACTCGTCTCCCGGCTCTACCCACAGCAAGAACACAAGCAATGGAACCATAATCAATCACGGGAAATGCACAAGCAACATGATGCAATACATGCATGATATGCGGGATATGATATGCGATGCATATGCGTGCTCCGGAAAAAAAGGATGAAAAAGGCAGTAACATGGCAAACCAAGTATGCCAATGGAAAGATGATATGATTTCGGTCGAAATCGATATAAAGATCACCGAAAATGGATGCATGGTTTGCAAATGGTGAGCAAAACAAGAATGACACGATTCTGCGATTAACAGCATGATAGCACTTAGAATACATCAAGTAGCTATGCTACAGCACCCCAACATAGCAACAAAGCATATGGCAGTAATCTACAGGAGATGCTTGACAAAAGATGAATACTGAGCTACGGCTAGATCACACAATAACAAGTTCAAACAAGCATGGCAAAAGTGCAAAAGATATCAGGATCACAGACTACAGGAACTTAACATAGCAAAACAAGGCATGGCATGAATCTACTAAATGCATAGAACAAAAGTCCCTTAATGACCATGAGCCAAAAAGGTACAGAAAATATGATGGCACTAACAGCATTATGAAGGCATCTTGGTGAGCTTGATTCACTCATCACCAAGCAATGCATGACAAAGCAAGCATACCTACAGCAATATGGCATGTTTATGAAGCTAACCACTGCAAGAGAAAGTTCCTAGCATGAAAGGATCAACTACAACAACCTTGGCAAAATTGAATATCATGTTAACATTCTGCTAGAAACATTTTATAGCAAAAGTAGAACAAGATTGAGACATTCTATGGCACTCCATAATTTCAAACAGTGCCATGGATGGATAGAGCATAACTATATGTTCAAAACATCCTTACTTTAGTATCTCAAAATATGCATGGATCTCTCTGTAGACACATGGATACATGGCAACAAAATAACAGCAGTCACAGACTTGGCAAAATTCTAAGTCCCTGAAAACAGAAACATCACGAAGCCTAGTTTGCATGATTGTGCTAGTCACCACATATATCACAAAAATACATAGCATACACCTCTGTAAAGATGGCATGGCATAGATCAAAACACCTGTAGAGCTCATGCCCATAAGATGCACACATCAAATGCAACAAAAAATAACAAAACACCAAGTTCTGTTAAGTAACAGCAGTAAACATCATATAGCACTCTTGCAACAGAGATTTGGACATCAAGATGGACTCAAACGAGCATGGAACAATAGATCAAAATTAAGAGCATCTCGTAATGAACATTTCGATATATTACACGCATGAAACGGAGCTATGTTCAAGGAGTTATCATGCAGAGAACATGGTCAACCTCGCGGATCCAGATCGAGATCTGGCGCGGCTCGCCGGAGAGGGAGCTACTGCTCGCCGGAGAAGAGGCGGAAGAGGGCAGCGGCGGTCGGCGGAGTTGGAGAGGAGGGAGGCGGATCCGGTGACCGGAGAGGGAGGCGGAGGCGCGGGCGGCGGGACGCCGGGCGCGCTCGGGCGCGGGCGTGGAGGCGGATGGGCGGCGGCGTGCCGGGCGAGGTCGCCGGAGCGGCGGATGGCGGGAGCTCCGGTGGCGGGGTCCGGCAGGCGGCGGGGC
>NC_057796.1:152950387-152971652 GCF_018294505.1 Triticum aestivum
GCGGGCCGGCGGCGCGGGGAACGCCGGCGCGCCACGTGGCGGCTCCTGGTTGGTCGGGCGCGGCGGCGGGTTTCGTCCAGCACCGGGCGGACGTGTCCGGCGCGCGGAGGGAACGAGGCTAGGGTTTCGGGACCCGGAATTTGGAGGAGGGGTGCACATTTATATAGGTAGAGGGAGCTAGGAGACTCCAAATGGAGTGCGGTTTTCGCCCACACGATCGCGATCGAACGAACGAGAGCTTGGAGGGGACTTAGAGGGGTTATTGGATTGTTTGGAAGGGGTTTGGGCTGCAACACACATAAGACCTTTGCGGTTACCCGGTTAACCGTTGGAGCATCAAACGACCTTCAAATGGAACGAAACTTGACAGGTGGTCTACCGGTGGTATACCAAGGCCACTTGGCAAGCCTCGGTCCATTCCGAGAATGTTTAACACCCGCTCACAAAAAGAAACAAAAGGGGTGTGCCGGTGCACGTGGGAGTTTTGGATTGCAAAACGGACAACGGGGAAAATGCTCGGATGCATGAGACGAACACGTATGCAAATGAGATGCGCATGATGACATGATATGAGATGCACGACATGAACAAAATGCAAAGCGAAAGACAAAACCCAACCACGGAGGGAATATCATAACACATCGCCAAAAATGGCAAGAGTTGGAGTTACAAATATGGAAAGTTACATCCGGGGTGTTACAGAAGTGCCTCCTTATTACGCACAAAAAAATGAATACTCCGCCTGCCAGCTGGAACCCAGCATAGTGGGAGGCTGACTTGTGGGCCTACCAAGTTGACGGGGACGGAGGGATTTGTCAACTTAGTCAATATGAACGATTCTAGTTCCAGTTACCGTACGATGTTCATCCAACGGCCGTAGTGCTTCTTCAACCTCTGGTCTTCTTGCTCCAACCGCCCAAAGCAGCGCCGGTCGTGCCGCCTGCTCCTGCCTCTCGTGGCCGGCTGTGCTGCGGCGGAGGCCTCACCGCCCCCATACTACTCCCTCCGTTGGCCAGGACATCCCTCTACTCACCCACACCCCCTGTTATTCTGCGGCGACGGCAGCCTCACCCCGCAGCCGAACCAGTGAACCCTCGTACTCCTCTCCGCATGGGCATCCACTGCCGCGTCTTCCCCGGCTCCGTGTCGTCCCCTTCCTAGGCCTCGCCGTCGTCCACCGCCTTGGTGCTCTCGGCGTGGCGTGGTCAATGCGGTCAACGACCGACTTCCATCAGAAGAGTACTGTACGTGGAGAGGCTGACAGCTGGGTCCACGGCCGCAGCTGGGTCCACGGCTACAGCCCAGTTTTTATGTGATTTGCCAAGTACGCCGCTTTGTCACGCCTGTTGGGCTACAAATCTTTCAAGACGAGGAGAGCTTCGTTCGGCTGGCCAAAAAAAATGGCCTATCAGTAATGAGAAATGGGTTGTACATTTTTAAAACACATCAAACCGGCAATTAGTTTCAAATTTCTTTTTCATTTCGAGATTTTAAATTGCATTGATTTTTATAAGTGTACAATTTGTTGGATTTTATATTGATATACATTTATTTTTAAAATCAGTTTGAATGTGACTCGAAATTTCGGGATTAAAAACAGTTCGGACCGCACCGAAATATGCAAAATTTCATATAATTTTTTAACCGTGGCCACAATATGGGCTGTAATGCTAACAAAAAGAATATGGGCTCCAAAAAAACCCTTAAGAATTAGTAAATGGGCTCTAAATTATTAGAAATAATGGCAGATGGGTTGTATGTTGTTTTCCACGGATTTGAGGCTTTCCTAAAAAAAGTTGACGCACAAGCAGTGACTGTTGGATGTCCATCCAACGGTCGTCGTGCTTCTTCAAGCTCTGCTCTTCCTGCTCCAGCCGCTCAAACAAGCGCCGGCTGGACTGCCTGCTCCCTCCTCCCCGCGGCCGGCTGTGCTGTCGTGTAGGCCTCACTGCCCCACCATACTCCCATCACTGGCCTAGCCATCCCTCTACTCACCCACACCAGATGTTATTCTCCGGCGACGGCAGACGAACCAGTAAACCCTCGTACAGTCTTACTCCCCTCCGCGTGGGAAACAACTGCCGAGTCTTCCCTGGCTCCATGTCGTTCCCTTCCTAGGCCTCGCCATCGTCCACCGCCCTGGTGCTCTCGGCGCGGCATGGTCAACGTGGTCAACGATCGACATGCATCTGAAGTGGACTGTACGTGGAGAGGCTGACAGCTGGGTCCACGGCCGGACGCAAGGAAATGCCTCCTTATTATGCGCAAAATAATGATTCCTCCACCTAACATCTGGGACCCACCGGAAGGGCCCCTGTATTTCGCAAAAAAACGTTACCGCCGCTGACAGCTCGGACCCACCAGCTATATCTTCGCACGCAAGGAAGTGCCTCCTTATTACGCACAAAAAAAATGAATACTCCCCCTGCTAGCTGGGACGCAGTATAGTGGGAGGCTGACTTGTGGGCCTACTAAGTTGACAGGGACGGACGGCTTTGTCAACTTAGACAATATGCACGATTCTAGCTGCAGTGACCGTACGATGTCCATCCAACGGCCGTAGTGCTTCTTCAACCTCTGGTCTTCTTGCTCCAGCCGCCCAAACCAGCGCCAGTCGTGCCTCGTGCTCCTGCCTCCCGTGGTCGGCTGCGATGCCACGGAGGCCTCACCGCCCCCTACTACTCCCACCGCGGGCTAGGCCATCCCTCTACTCACCCACACCCCCTGTTATTCTGCGGCGACGGCAGCCTCACACCGAAGCGAACCAGTGAACCATCATACTCCTCTACGCGTGGGCATCCACTGCCGCGTCTTCCCCGGCTTCGCGTCGTCCCCTTCCTAGGCCTCGCCGTCGTCTACCACCCTGGTGCTCTCGGTGTGGCGTGGTCAACGTGGTCAAGGAACAGCTTCCATCGGACATGGACTGTACGTGGAGAGGCTGACAGCTGGGTCCACGGCTGCAGCAAGGAAGTGCCTCCTTATTACGCACAAAATAATTATTCCTCCACCTGATAGCGGGGACCCACCGGATGGGCCACCGTATTTCGTGAAAAAAAGGTTTCCCCCTGACTGCTGGGACCCACCAGCTACATCTTCGCACGCAAGGAAGTGCGTCCGGGCAAAAAAAAATGATTCGCCCCCCCAACTGCTGGGACCCACCAGCTACATCTTTGCACGCAAGGAAGTGCCTGACAGTCGGGACCTACCTGGTCGAAGCGTACGTAGCGTTGTCATTCTGGTCGCGAACGTGTACGTACATACTGGTCGATGTAGAGGCGCGCACGTAGCATGTACACGTACGTACAACGGGCAATGTGCAAGAAAAAAATACAGCCACGTACGTACATACGGGCGGGGTCTCGAACGCCTACTCGCGCATACGTATGGCTAGGGCTCGTGTACATGGCTGGGTCAGAACGGAGAAACAGCGTTGTCGTCGTGTTCATGGGGAGGCAACGGAATGCGTCGTGTTCATCAGGAGGCAACGGAACGCGTGGGTGCCAACAGGCTTGGATGGAACAGCCGATGGAAACGAGGCCTGGCGTACCACAGAATGGAGGGAACGGCCTTGTGTTCGACCGGCTATGTTCGAAACGGGATCCTGTTCATCAGGAGGGGTCTAGCGTACCGCAAAACGGAGGAAACGGACCTCCTACGGTCGAAACGGGGTCCTGTTGATCGGGAGGGGTGTGGCGTACCGCAAAACGGAGGAAACAGACTTGTGTTGGAGCGCTACAGTCGAAATGGGGGTCTTGTTCATCGGGAGGGGTGTGGCGTACCACAAAACGGGACTCCACGGGCTACTGTTCATCCACGTCGACCTCCTCCAGCCTCCACCTGCGACTGTTCATCCATGGGCTCCTGTTCATCCAGCCTCCACCGCGCGCTACTCCACCGGCTACTGTTCAACCAGCCCTCTCCACGGGCTCCTGTTCAACCACCCCTCCACGGGCTACTGTTCATCCAGCCCTCCACCGTCTACTGTTCATCCAGCCCTCCACGGGGTGGTCCTCTTCATCCAGCCCTCCACGGGGTCCTGTTCATCCAGCCCCAACCGGCTCGATCGATCAGGGTCCTGTTCATCTAGAGGCAACACCACGGGGTCCTGTTCATCCACTCCACCGGGAACTATTCATCCAAACCCCCCCAGCAACGCTCACTGTTCATCCAGAGGCAGTATCGATCGGCTTCAGTTAGCAGCAGTAGCGAAGGAATCGCTCGATCGGGTTCAGTTAACAGCCATCGATCGATCACTCGGGTTCAGTAACGCGTAGCCTACAGTGCAATCGCTCGGGTTCAGTTAGAGCCCAAAGCCTCGCTCGGGTTCAATTAGAGAGCCCAACGCCTCGCACCCACGCACGTGCGTGTACGAGAGAAACGCGCATCGCTCGGCCCCGACCACCCACCGTAACCAGGAACACCCCGATATTTTCCTTGCCCTCACTTCTACCACGGTTTTCTCCGTCATGGACGGCCCAAAGAATGTCATGCAGCTGTGTCTCCGGCCCGCCCAGGACGAAAAGCCCATTTTCTGTCATGATTTTTTGTCATAGAAGTAGGAGCCCACCACATCTATGATGATACCGGGTTTTGTCACAATTATCGTCATAGAACTTTCATAAGTATGACAGAAAAAAATTTCGTTCGGCCCAAAATGTCACAGATGTGTCTTTTTTTTGTAGTGTTAGCTAAGGTGCATGATTTCCATATCCACTGAAATGGTTTGGGGGCATCAGCAGGGTTCCCAATATATTCTAGATATATTCGTTTGTTGGAATAGTTAGAGCCACCCCAGTAAAATTTCCATGAATCCTTCTCTGCCTGGTTCCCTCTGTCATTGATCAGGGCTCTTAGTTGAGTGCTCTCTTGGACAGCAATGCTGGATATAGGGAGATGAAACATCTCATAAAAATTAGAGTCATCCAGATTGGTGGCAGCCTCCAGAGTGATGTGTTCATTTTTTGTATTGGAGAATAGTTGAGCCATCATGCTCCTCATTGGCTGTGAACACCAATTATCATGCCATAGACTAACTATGTTACCAATTCCTGCAGAGCAAATTGTCATGTTTTTGTAATCTTGGAGAATAGAGCAACAGTCTATCCACCAAAAAGATCCCACGGGTGTGGGAAATTTTGGTAATTCCCCATTATGATAGTAATTGCTCCGTATCAAATTAACCCAGGGGATATCATTTTTGTTGAAGAATTTGTATAAGTACTTAGTAAGTAAAGCCCTGTTTTGCATTCTAAGATCTAGTACACCTAGACCTCCTACTTTTTTGGTAGGCATACTTTCTCCCACTTAACCAAGCAGTTCCCATGTTTGTTGATCCCCTTCCCATACCAAAGAAAGCTTCTCCCACATTTCTCAAAATGATCTAGAATGGTGAATGGCACTCTGATACAACACATGGCAAATATAGGCAAAGCCGATACAATGGCTTTAAGATGTGTGAGTCTATCTGAGTATGTCATCAGGTTTGCAATGCCAGATAATCTGTGGTCCAATCTAGATACCATTGGCATTAGATCGATGACTTTAGGTCTTGTAGTACCCATAGGCAATCCTAGGTAAGTGAAAGGCATGGATTCCTTCTTGCATTTAAGAATGTCAGCTAATTCTTGATCTCTATCATCATAGATGTTGATTGGAACAAGTGATGATTTACTATAATTTAACAATAAGCCCAGTGAACCTAGAAAAGCTGTCTAGTATCTCTGTGAATTTGCTAATTTGTTCCTCATCAACAGGCAATATGACAACTGTGCCATCAGCATACTGGATAATGGGGTAACTTTTAGTGTTATTGGTGTCAATAGGTAAACTAAGCACTTCTCCAAGCTTCATTGACTAATATTTGCAATAATTATCCACCCAGCACATATAACAGAGGGGAAAATGGGTCCCCTTGCGTGACACCACATTCGCAATGTATGTTTTTCCCAGGCACACCATTAAGAATAACAGAAGTGGAAGCACTAGGCAATATCATGTTGACCCACCTGATCCATTTGTCACTAAATCCGAAATGCCTCATCATGAAAAGAATAGCATTGTAGTTTACTTTGTCAAATGCTTTCACAAAGTCAATCTTGAAGATGATGATTTCCTTTTTTGACTTGTGACACAAAGCAACAGTTTTCAATGGTTTTACTAAGCTGTGAGAATTTCTTACTCCACTTTTTGAGACCTCTCCTAAGTGCCTTAAACTTGGCATTTAGATGCTTGGCAGAATCAGAGAAGTGTATAGAGTTGCACTAGTGGTTCTCAACTACTTCAATGAAACCATTAAATTCATTCCAGAACTCCTCAAATCTGAAGATGTTGCTCTAGGGAATGTTGCTACCAATAATAATTTTGATGGGAACATGGTCAGATGAGATCTTGGCCAAAGGGATTGTCATGATAGAAGGATGCACAGTAGTCCAGTGGGAGCTGGTGAAAACCCAATCCAACTTTTAGAGTGGTGGATTGTCCTGTTTATTACTCCATGTAAATTGTCGGATTTTGGGTTCCGGCAAAACCCTTGAGGTTCAAACATTGGGGTGCGCGCGAAGATCTCCTCCTACCTAATCACGCCCTCAACCTCGCCACGATCTCAAAGGCTAGCTCGACGAACTCGCAACACGAGAGACACAAGATTTATACTGGTTCGGGCCGCCGTTGTGGTGTAATACCCTACTCCATTGTGGTGTGGTGGATTGCCTCTTGGGCTGAGGATGAACAGTACAAGGGGAAGAACAGCCTCCTGAGGCGAGGTGTTCTTGTGTTCGATGGGTGTGAGAATGGGTTGGATCTAGTCCAAGATGAGATGCCTCCTACTGTGGTGGCTAGTCCTATTTATAGAGGCCCTGGTCCTCTTCCCAAATATTGAGCGGGAAGGGAGCCAACAACGGCCAATTTGAAAGGGGACGGCTAGTACAAGCTATTCTGACTAACGGTGGTCTTCGCCTGCCAAAGGCTGTGGTGGTGACGCTGTCTTGGGCTCCACGGTGACCTCCGTCCTGCTGTCCTGCCGGTCTTGGTCTCCACGGTGACCTCCGTCCTGCCGTCCTGCTGGTCTTGGTCTCGTTGCACCGATATGGAAACCTTTGCCTGATGCCTCGGTACTCATCGCCTGCACTTGCCTCCTTAGCACCAAAGAGGAAACGAGGACACTGTGTGCGCTTGCGCCCGCCTGGTGCCCGCCTGTTCTTGGTCGTCATGGCTGACATCGTAGGAACCTCACGAGGTTCACCTCACCTTGATCTCTCTGCCCCTCTCGAGCTGTCCTAGTGAGACCGCTCCCGAGGAGGTCTCGTGTCATCCGCCTGGCGAGGCTTGGCCCCTCGTGAGGGTTTTGAGTGCTTGTTGGTGAAGACGGGTCGTACTGGGCCGCGAGTGGAGCCACGCCGTGGGCTGCAGGTAGGCAAGTGTGGGCATCCCCGTTCCCGGAATGCCGACAGTAGCCCTCGGGCCCAAGGCGTGCTCGGACATGGCTTCGAGGCGAAGCTAAAGGGCAAGTGCGGAGTGCCACGGGCCCTAACAGCCTACGGCCTTGGTCGACGCATGGCGATTGATTGGACGTGGGCGTCTTCGCTTCCCCACGCTGCCTCGGCAACTGCCCGACTTGACGAGTCCCTGCTGCATGCAAAGAGGGTTATCATTACCTATGATCGTGGAGGCCGGCGGTTGGCCTCCTCCGGGCTATAAATGAGGAGAGAGGCGGAGCCCCCGTCGCTCATCTTTTCTTGCCCCGCTCACTTCTCCTTCCTTGCTCCACTGCTAGTAGCGACACCATGGCGCCAATCCGAAGATTCACGGCCTCGAAGAAGGGAAAGACTCCCCACGACGAGCCCGGGCCGCCTCCGCCGAAGAAGAGGCCGGTCCACCGCCGTGACGTCGTCATGCAGCAGGAGGTGACGAGGCCTTGGTACGAGCAGCCACCTCCTGGGTATCCACTGCCTCTGTATGCCCAAGCCGAGGGCTCGGGAGGACGAGGCGGCGGGCGGCGTCGCCCACCTGGCGGCCGCGGTCGCCGCGCCATGGAGGCGCACACCGTCGCCCCAGGGGCCCATGCCGTGGACCCCTCGCGCGAGCTCGTACTGTGGGCGGCGATGCCTCCGCGCTCCTGGATCCGCTTCCCTCGGTTCTTCTCCGCCGAGATGCCGCCGAGGGGGCCCCTCGAGCTATGGCTGCAGCACGGCGACTGCGACGCCCCGGCGACCGGAGCGGAAGTGGAAGCCGTCTCCCCGGGCAAGATCTTCATGACCTGCGGCTGGGGCGAGGTCGCCCGGGTTTGCCGCGCAGAAGGTGCCCTGGCGATCCACTTCAGGTACGACGATGCCTCCACCATGTTTTTCAAGGTCTTCGATGCAGAAGGCTGTCGCTTGGAGTGCTGCCCCGAAGAGGGCTGCCCGAACGGTGACGCGGCAGGAGCTGGGCCTACCGCCCACCTCGCCAGTGACTCATCTAGCAGCAGTGGTGCCGCTTGGGAGTCCAGCGAATCTGCCAAGCCCAACGGGACTCCGTAGATGCGACGACAGCTACGTGCCTCCGAGCTCTCACCGGGCTCGGAGCAGGCCCGCGGCATCCGGTCGCCGCCGTCGTTGATCTGGATGGGGTTGGTGCCATCCTCCCGTGGCCCACTGTTGATGATGGCGTTGGCCGCGCTGGCGCATGTAGATAGGGCTCCTTGAATTTCCTTTCTTTTGTTCCCTACGAGGAATCAAAACGAACCACGTGGGCGCGTGTGAAGAACCTACAATGTCTTTTGTTGATATTATCCTTATTATGAAATTGTGCGAGCGCATGTCCTGCTGTGACTCAGTCTCCCCTTTCTATCCCCACGACGACCCGGTGCTCTACGCCGACAGGTCCCGGTCCCCAGGCAGGCTGCAGCCGTCGCTGGTATGCCAGGTTGCGATGCTGTGGTTAAGGCTAGGAGGTGAGCGGACCGAGGTCTAGTAAGAGCTCCTGAGACGCGATGCTTAGGAGGTCCCCTTTAGCGCGCAAGCGACCCCCGAGAGGTAAGAAAGGGAGGCGACGTCGCCGCAGCAGGGCTGCAACAAGTGAGGAGCCCGTGCCGTAGCGATTGGTTGGTCAGAGCGCGAAACTTATCTTGGCAGCCTAGAGTTGTTTCCTTGTGTTGCACCAGACTTGTGCACTGGTGGCCGTGACGCAGCTAGGTTAGGCCCATGCACGCTTCCCCTTCCTCCCCACGCTCTCCTTTGTGCTCTACGTCCTCAGGTCCCGGCCCTCGAGCGAGCTTAGCCGATGCTAGTATGCCAGGTCGCGATGCCGTGGTCAAGGCCAGGGGGTGAGGGCTGGAGAGCCAGTAGGAGCTCCTGAGTCACGATGCTCAGGAGCCCCCCTTTTACGTGCAAGCGAATCGCATGGGAGAGGAAGGAGCCCGCGGTACCGCCCGCTGTTATCCTCGGGAGGTTCCTCCAAGTCATCGCGAGAAGGGGCACAGATTGCCATTGTGATTGCCGGCCGGCCGCTGGTCGCTTCGTAAGAGAATGAAGGCACTGAGGGCCTGGTGAGGTGACGCGCGCGGAGCGTGCCGCGGGCCAGAGCCTGACCGCTCAGATTTATCGACGTTGCAGGGACGGGCCCAAGCACAAGCGTCATGCCAGTGTGAGCAGTTCCCGTGGTGGGTGATAGTCAAGAAGGTGATAACCATAGATAGGTGATGCATGAAAAGTAGACTAGCTTAGGTCAATGCAAGAAAGATACATGCCACTGGGTCAGGCCCGAGCGGCTTAGGGATGATGCAGCCCGAGGGGCGCCCACAGCAAAGTAAGCTAAAGATGTAAAGGGATACATGCCACAGGGACGGACCCACACGCCTGGGAACGGTGCAGCCCGAGGGGCGCTCCCAGCTAAACAAACTTGCAAGATGTCACCTGGTTCTGTTGATGAAGGAATGTTGAGGCATCTGAAGACGCGTGGTGAAGGGGGGTCGCTCCTCACGAGCCACCGGGGCCCTAAGACTCAGGAGGCTCTGGGGTCCAGGCGGTTCCTTGAGGACCGTCTCCATCTCCGCCAGGACTGCGTGGTGCCTGGCCTCCTGAGCCCCTAGGATGCTCCGCAGGTTGTGCTGGAAGGCGGACGCCACGCTCGGCAGGCCAAAAGGCATGCAAACATAGCTGTGAGGTGGGCCCTCGCAGCGTCCCACGCGCGAAGGCCAAAAAAGCTTTCTGAGATGCGGCCCTGTTGAGCCCTGGGATGTCGATGCAGACATGCAGCCCGCCATCCTCACCTGGATGGGGAGCTGCGCCTGGAGGGCGATGACCGCCGCGCATGGCTCTTGCATCCTGCAGTTCCTGAGTGGTCCTGGTGATGAACTCCTGAGCGCCGGGCGCACCTCGCCCAGCGTCCTCCTGAGGGAAACGTGCTGCGAAGCACGCCTCGACGTGGTGCCCGAGCGCCTCCCTCGTGACGTTGGCAAGGTCTGAGGCCCTCCAGAAGAGAGCCCCCGAGCCCTGCCCGAGGAGGGCGCCGAGCGCGCCTTCCTATGCGAGGGAGAGAGGCGCCCCAGTCGCGGGCGCTGATCCTGACATGGCTCCACTTCCGGCGCCATTCTCCTGAGACCTAGTGCGGAGCAACTGCTTCTTCTTCTTGGGGATGACCTCAGGAGGGTACTGGGCTGCAATATTGTCGGGGTCTTCGATTGACGCTGCTTGGAAGGCGCGCTCGAGGGAGCACACCACATCTCTTTCTTCGCAGGGGACTGTGATGATCTCGCCGCTTCCTGGCATCTTGAGAACGTTGTAGCCGTGGTGCGTCACTGCCATGAACTTGGCCAGGGCCGGATACCGGAGGATGGCATTGTATGGGAGACGGATATGGGCGATATCGAAGTCGATGAGCTCGGTGCGTAGTTTTTGCGCTATCCGAAGGTGACAGGGAGGCGGACCTGCCCTATCAGCATGGTGGAACCGTCGGTCACTCCTGAGAAAGGCTTGGTAGGCTGAAGCTGGTCGTAGGGCACTTGGAGGCTGTCGAACGTCTCGACGGACAGGACGTTGAGCCCTGCGCCGCCGTCGATGAGTGTCTTGGTAACTTGCACGTTGCTGATGATAGGTGAGCAAAGCATCGGGAGCGCGCCAGCGGTGGCTGCGCACTTGAGCTGATCTGCTGAGCTGAAAGTGATGGCGCACTTGGACCACCTAAGCAGGCGTGTGGCCTCGAGCCTGGGGAGGACTTCGTTCACCTCGTGAGCAAACTGCTTGACGATTCGCTGAGAGGCTGGGGCTTGAGCTCCACCCAGGATGCAGGCGATCACTCGCGGCTCCTGGAAGCCCCCAGCCCCCTCGTCCTGATGGTGGTCATCGTTCCTTCTTGGTGGTGGCGGCAGCGGAGGAAGCCCAGCATTGCCCTGAGGACGGTCCTCGTGAGGCTGATCCCTCCAGGTACCCTCACGAGGCTGGACCTGCCAGCGGTCCTCCCGAGGCCGGTCACGCCACTCCTGGCGAGGGCCACGGTCGTCCCAGCGTCCACCGCCATGTCCTCCTCCGCGGCCGTAGCCCCGGTTCTTGCGCTCGGGGCGTCGACCGAGGCGTCCATCTCGAATGGCCCTGAGCTCCTCACAGTCGTTGGTGTTGTGGCTGTGGACGTTGTGGAAGGCGCAGAACGGTCGGCTGCTCTTGGATGACTCGGGCTGGTCGCGGCCGTGCTTCGTGTCCGGCTCCGCTGCAAGGACGGCCGCTCCCTTGCGCTTCACATCTTTGGCCTTTGCTTTCTTCTCCTCCAAGTCGGCAGCTGGGAGCTCGAGGAGGGAAAGGCGCCCTTCCTCAGCCCTTGCGCACTTGGTCGCCAGGTTGAACAGCTCCAGGGATGTGCACAGCTCCTCGTGGATGGCGAGCTCCTCCTTCATCTTGACGTCGTGGACGCCATCAGAAAACGTGGAGATGATGTCCTCGTCCGTCACCTTGGGGACCTTGAGGCGAACATTGTTGAAGCGCTGGATGTACTTCTGGAGGGTCTCCCGTGGCTGCTGCTTGACAAGCCGCAGGTCACCCGCGGCCGGAGGACGGTCGCGAGTGCCCTGGAAGTTGGCGACGAAGCGGTCGCGCATCTCGTTCCAGGAGGAGATGGAGCCTGGGGGCAGGTTCAGGAGCCAGGAGCGAGCACCATCCTTGAGATCCATGGGGAACCAGTTCGCCATGACTTTTTCGTCGCCGTTGGCCGCTCAATGCTCAGCTCGTAGAGCTGCAAGAACTTCGCAGGATCAGGGGTGCCGTCGTAGTGAGGAGGCAGGTCTGTCTTGAACTTGCCCGGCCATGCGATGCTACGCAGCTCGGGAGTGAAGGCGCGGCAGCCCGCGGTGGCCACTGGCACCCTTTGCTGATGTGGAGCTTGGCCTTGATGCCCGCGCACCACCATCGCAGGCGGCGCATGGTCTTGTCTCAGAGGTGCTGGGAGCACGGGAGCATTTTCTTGCGGACGACGAACTTCTTGGCAGCTTCCTTCTTCGCGCACGGGTGCCCGACGCGGCGGGTCACACCACGGGGCCGCACGCCTTGGCGCTAGGACGCCGTCTTGGTGCGGAGGTGGCGGCGGTGGTGCTCCATGGGCCACGTCACCCACAGTTGGCGGAGGGCAAGGCAGCGAGAGGGACGGCGTGAGGGAGCCCCCTGCGGCGCTGACGAGCTCGGCGATGCGGTCCAACCAGTACTCGTAGAGGTTGTCGATGGGGCGGTAGCGCAGGAGTTCGCGTGCCATGGAGAGCGCGGCCTGCGCGTCTGTGGGAGCGCGACGGGCATGAGATGACGAGCCGGCCGGGGTCAGCGACGGAGTGGCGGTGCGGCTGTCTCGCCGTACCGAGGGGTGCAGCAAGGACGCTTGCTACTCGTTCCCCGCCGGGCCGGTGACAGCGTTGTCGGCAGGCGACGGAGAACGATGGGGAGGCCCGCTGACGGGAGCCGTCTGAACGGCGCGAGCAGCGCGGGCGCCCCGGCACTCGGCGCGAGCTCGGCGAGCGTTCGCCATGGAGACGACGAACCAACGGGACGCGGATCGACGGAAGGAAAGCTTCGGCGCACCCCTACCTGGCACGCCAAATGTCCGATTTCGGGTTCCGGCAAAACCCTTGAGGTTCGAACACTGGGGTGCGCGCGAAGATCTCCTCCTACCTAATCACGCTCTCAACCTCACCACGATCTCAAAGGCTATCTCAACTAACTCACAACACAAGAGACACAAGATTTATACTGGTTCGGGCCACCGTTGTGGTGTAATACCCTACTCCAGTGTGGTGTGGTGGATTGCCTCTTGTGCTGAGGATGAACAGTACAAGGGGAAGAACAGCCTCCTGAGGCGAGGTGTTCTTGTGCTCGGTGGGTGTGAGGATGGTTTGGATCTAGTCCAAGATGAGATGCCTCCTACTGTGGTGGCTAGTCCTATTTACGGAGGCCCTGGTCCTCTTCGCAAATATTGAGCGGGAAGGGAGCCAACAACGACCAATTTGAAAGGGGACAACTAGTACAAGCTATCCTGACTAAAGATGGTCTTCGCTTGCCAAAGGCTCTGGTGGTGACGCCATCTTGGGCTCCATGGTGACCTCCGTCCTGTCGTCCTGCTGGTCTTGGTCTCGTTGCACCAATATGGAAACCTTTGCCTGCTGCCTCGGTACTCATCGCCTGCGCTTGCCTCGTTAGCACCAAAGAGGAAACGAGGACACTGTGCGCGCTGGCGCCCGCCTGATCTTGGTCATCATGGCTGATGTCGTAGGAACATCGCGAGGTTCGCCTCGCCTTGATCTCTCCGCCCCTCGCGAGCTGGCCTGGTGAGACCGCTCCCGAGGAGGTCTCGTGTCTCTGCCTCGCGAGGCTAGGCCCCTCGCAAGGGTCTTGAGTGCTTGTTGGTGAAGACGGGACGTACTGGGCCGCGAGTGGAGCCACGCCGTGGGCCGCAGGCAGGCAAGTTTGGGGACCCCCATTCGCCGAAAGCCGACATAAATGATCTTCCTTTCAATGGTATTTTTGCTAAGTCAAGGTTTATGATGATATTGTTAAAGAGCATCATGCTGTTTGGGTCACCTCCTGGCTTGTTTCTGTTATCAGGTCCTCTGATAAAGTTTAAATCCCCCAATATCATCCATAACTTGCTCTGATTGATGTTAAGATTCTACA
Organism: Triticum aestivum; assembly: GCF_018294505.1. Taxonomy (NCBI): domain Eukaryota; kingdom Viridiplantae; phylum Streptophyta; class Magnoliopsida; order Poales; family Poaceae; genus Triticum; species Triticum aestivum. Next base: position 152,964,508 of record NC_057796.1, read on the forward strand.
GCCAAGTCACAAATTCCAGTTTGCCATCCACAGAATTAGGACCATACACATTTGTGACATACCAACAACTATTATCCAAATTAGAAGTGAATTTGATAGTAATGTGGAAGTAGTTGCTAGAAATGACCTTACCCTTGAACATGTTGCCATTCCATATAGTTATTAAACCACCTTAATTACCAGTAGATGGAGAAAAACAATATTGATTGAATCTCTTGGGACAAAAGTTCTTTATGTAAGCAAGATCAAAGCTGTCTCTTTTGGTATCTTGGAAGGTCATAATCCAACAAGCACTTTCATCAATTTTCTGCCTAATGTCATCCCATCTAGCAGAAGAAATAATCCCTCTAACATTCCAGTTTAATATATTCCAACTTCCATTCATGATTGACATATAATAGTAGAGCTTTGTTCATACTATGAGTAGCATAGCATGATAAATCCTTGGATGCATAATGACAATTTTGAGTGGACATATACTGGTAACAACTGCAAAATACTGCTGTTCTAAGTAACATAACTTGAGCATGAAGGTCCACAAAGTCCACATAGCAGATAAATACTCCATAACAGCAACCATATGAGTGTGACATGCTAAGAAATCCATGATAACGAAAGTGCAGATTATTACATGCCATAGGTTTATGTGATGCACGCAGGCATCCAAATTGAACAAGGAAACAGAAGTGCAAGCAAGGAAACTGACAAATTGAAACTAAGATAACTAGGTGACAGATTGGGGAGCCACCCAAGCCCCATATGTGGACCAAGCTTCTATTCATCAGTGCTGTCATATTGCAGAGCCTGAGATGACACTTCATGAGGTGCCATCTTACATGGGCCAGTGCCAATAGCCTACAAAGTGTTCAAAGGAAGCTCAGGTGGAGGTGGAGAATGCTTGTTGATCACAACCGCATCGAATTGGGGACCCAGGTTTATTGATACAACAGTCTTCTGCTTCTTAGAACTGTGTTGCATCTTCTGTTGATCACTAGGATAGTCCACCTTCATTTTTGCAGCATCAACAGCACCTTTGTTCTTAAAACCTTGGTTGATGTGGGCAATTCTGTTACTCCTCCTGTGAAAAGCCTCATATAAAAAATTTGGATTTTTTTTCTTCTTGTTGCAAGGCTTCTGAACTTCAGCAAATTATTGGCTGGTGATTTCCTCAATGCTGACAGTGCTAGATTGCTATGGCAGATCTTGAATAGTCTGAATCTGAAGAAAACATCTTTTATTAGAACCATCATTGCCAACAACATCCATCACATTGCATTTAGCATTAATGATCTTGCTGCCACCAAGTTTGGGGATGATTTCATTGGCATTGGAGACCAGATTACCCACTAGGTCCTGCAGAACTGCAATGTGTTCAGATAATCCTTCCACAGATATATTACAAGTTTGGAGAGGCAGGCTAGCACTGGTAGAAGGGAGCTCATTGTAGTTTGTATCAGCATTGATGGGGACAAATGAAAGGGCTAGCAGCAGCAGATGGCTGATGATCTTGGTCCTGATCAAGTGGGATGTAATCAGGCCTAATGGTGTCTTGAACCTGCTCCCCAGCAGCTTCATCCAGACCAGCTGCATTGCTCAATACCACATTAGCCAAGGGAACAGTAACTGAATTCACACCAACAGGAACCTGTTCAGATTGCTCATCAGACTCCGCCTCATGATTAGCATGGTTGTTATTGTTGACAGCATGAACATCCTCATATGGTGCACCAAGGTTTTCATTGTGAGGATTAATAACAACCTGATCTATGGGGATATTGCCTAGCACCTCATCATGCCAAAACCCTCCATGTACATGAGGCAATGGATGTGGATTTCCACCATCTGGTGGGACTGGATCCTCATCACCACCTTGTTGCCCAATCACCTCTCTAGATAGAATGTACGTAGGGCAAGTCCATGAGTCCCCATAGCCAACATCATCCAGATTACGAAGCACAACAATACTGATGGGAACAGTGTCAACATTAAAGACTCTGAGCTTCACTATAACTCTAGTTTTATCTCTAGGATCTTTGTTCCAGATGAGAAATCTACCATAGGGAGAAACTGTGCGACTGATAACCCCAACATCCCAACATTCAAGGGGGTAGTTCATCATCAGGATCCAAAAATCATGAGTAAAGGCAATGCTACGATAGTTCAATCCTCTGTCCTACCTAGTAATCCTCAAAACAGAGTCCCCGATCAGAAACGGGCTAAGACTGACATCCGTATCTCTAGAATAGGCAGTGGTAAATTGGATGAGAGCCGTACCCATACCGCTGCGAGAAGTGTTGCTGATGCGCCATTCGCAACCTTCGAGGTAGTTGGTGATCAGAGCAATGGCACCGTGGAACTCCTATGCAGAAACTTCCGGAACCAAGGTGGCAATAGCCCACTCATCACACACCATGGGAAGTTCTCCTCCCAGAACCACATAGCCATGCCGAGCACGGAGAGGGCCTGGGGGTGATGGTGGTGCCCATAGGAAGATGAGGGAGAGGGTTGCTGGGGTAGCAAGCCATCTCGGGAAGGGAGACGCAAGCTGGCGAAGCAGGGGATGGTGGACGAAGGTGAGAAGGCGAGGAGGCATCGCGGGTGGCAGATTTAACATGTAGAGGTTGTGGGTTTGGTTTGATATGATAAGCTTGAACAGAGATTTTCTTGTTAAAACAGTATCTAGCAATATGGTTATAACCATAACATGCACGAAACCTGATTTTATTGTTACATAGATAGCGCATGTGACCATAGCCCAGACATTTAGAGCAAAAAGAATTATAATCTGGCAGATATACGTTGGGTGTGCTAATCGTCCTAGCTTCTGGGCAGGTGGCCTGGTTATGCTAATTGGGCTCTAGCGGCCCAGATACAATGTGTGCGGGAGGGTTGGAATTTGAAACGCAGTTGGGCTCTCAAACAGCTGATCCGCCATGCATGGCAGTCGTTGCAGGAGCAACAGACATGCGATTATCACGATCATGTGTGTGGTTAGTCAAAACCGTGGATGATCCGATCAGAATGACATTAGCGCTAGTTAAAGTAGAATTAACATGACAAGATGAGACATATCCACCGTTCTGAGGCGTGAAATGATCAAGGATACGACGATATACTTGTTTGGCACGCACATAACGATTTGTCATACCTTTGCCCTGAGATGAAACGGTAGTCCATTCAGCCTCTTGCTCAGCATACCATCTCTTTTCTACATAAATCCAATTTGGGCCGCCACCACTCCAGAGGTGGAAGTAGCACTTAAATAGATCACAAGTGAAAAAGATCTTGCGTACCAAATAGAAACCCACAGCCTTGGAGCACACTTTGAAACGATATACATTTCCAGAAATATGGAGGACCTCGAATGATTGGTAATCACCACCCGTGCAAGTAGAGAGAACCAGGCTGACATTGAGATTATTCAAACGAAAAGCAAATCTTGCAAAGGAGATCACCATCATGAATACATGAGAGGAGGAGACCGAGCTCACCGAAGATTGAAAGTACTTATGAATCTCACCTCTGAATTGATGACCAAAAGAGAAATCCAGATGATGGACTATAGAGTTGGGGTCAGAGAATGGATCCATTGGAGAGAAAAGGCTTTTTGTTGGTGGGATCCGGCCGGATCATGGACGCAGCCATGGTCGCCGGGAGGGGGAGGGTAGGTGGGTGGAGGGGTGGGATAGAGCCATTGTTGGATTTATCCCTTGTAGCCGGCCCTAGGAGGCTTTTGGCCGCCCATCCCTGCTCCCTAGCCTATATAAAGAGAGGAGAGGTGCATGGGGAGAGTTACCCTTCCACCCTTGGCCGCCGTCTCTCCCAACCCCTCCCATCTGCTCGCGTAGAAGACATGCTGCAGTTCTGCTGCCACCACCACCATGCCGTCGTGCTTGGCCTAGATCCCATCTACTTGTCCACCCTTCCATGTTGGATCAAGAAGGGGGAGACGTTACCAAACTGTACGTATGCACATCTTGGAGGTGTCGTTCATTCGGTGCTCGGATCAGATTGGATCATGAAGAGTACGACTAAGCCAACCACGATCTCTAGATCGCTAATGCTTTTGGTCTACAAGGCTATGTACACTCTCCCCCCTCTCATTGCTAGCATCTTCATAGAATAGATCTTGGGTGTTTTGCAGGATTTTTTTTGTTTTCATGCAAGGTTCCCCATCAGATGGGCCTGCGTGCTGGTGGCCGCCGGCATTGCACGACGGTGGTGGTTGTGGAGCACGCTCAACGCCCCAGCCGACGATAGTGCGAGGGGCATGTGGCGTGGCCAACTGAGTGGGCACAGGTTGTAGTGGGGGGGATATGCCAGAGATGTCTAGCCTCAACGACATCGGCAGAAAAGGACCAAGGCGCAGTGGTAAAGGCATTCGTAGAGTAGTTGTACAACACGTTCGACACCAATGGGATGACGCTTGTGGGGCAGTACCCGGAGGGCTCCATGCTTGCAATATCCCGAGCATGTATGTGTTACTGCTGCTGTTTGTGAATTCACTGGCTTTGCTTCCATTTAGTGGTCCGAACATTGTAGATTATATCATGATAGTACTAAAATTGATCAGGCTGCTTTGAAAGATGTTATGCCTACTCGTTGGGTTTCACCATATTATCAACGTGAATTACTTCAAAAATTGCAGCAATTAAGACAAGGAAAAAATTCTATCAAGAAATATTATCATGAACTAGAAACTGGGTTGATTAGATATGATTTACTCTCATAAAAGTACATGTGTTGTGAGGAGATGACTCGATGAGAAACGGGGTCATAGAAGCAATATCCCTTGGTGCTAGCATGATAACCAAGGAAAACACCTTTCGCTTAGTAAGAGAGAATGGACGGATAGATGGATTTCAGGTCTCCCCTTGAGGGATCTGATCGTAATTTTGGTTCATTTGGGGAATGTCCTGATGGATGGATTTGAGTTACGCCAAGAAAGGAAAATATGGACTGAATTCACTGGTTTAAATATGCTAGACTGAAGATAGCTTTACATTTTCCTTAGCCAATAATAGCTTTCGAATCGTTGACTACAAGATCACAAACAAAAGCTGGAGCCTCAGCCTGCCAAACAAATATAATTTCTTGAAAAGAGAACGCCCTTGGCTTCTCATGCACATCCTTTAGTAAACTCAAATTAAAAATATCTGACGTCGAATTTTTAGGCTTCCCGAGTGAACATTCTTACCTATTGGATCATTGTTCGTGCATCTTTTGTAAAGAGTGAACAAAGCTGAGCTCATTTCCCCCTCACCATGTCACCCACCCGCTCTCATTTGCGCCCACCATATCCTCTCTCCCGTCCACCATACCTCTCCCAGCGAGGTGATGCGGTGATAGCCGGAGATTCCTAGTCTTCTATCCAGGCGTGTGGTGCGGGGCATAGGTGGGTTGAGTTTGGGCTGGTGATGGTGGCCGGGGCGCACTGGCATCATTTCCATCATATGCCATGCCATGACCACTATGACGCCCGGATAATTAAGCTACAGTAATGTCTGCTCATAATACCATGTCACCACAATTACTGTTTTTAATCTTGCGATCATTCAATCCCGTTTGAATTCAAATTCAAAACCGAGTTTAAAGTCAAAATTCAAATTTTGTCAAACATGCAAACTAAAATGCTCATGTTGTTACAAATAATCATTTGGTAATATTGGTGGAGAAACTAAAATTTTATAGAACGTTTAGATGCTCTAAGATAAATAAAAGCAGAAAAGAATTAAATAAATAAAAGTAAAAATAAAACAGAAAACCCCTCCCCCAGTGGGCCTCGTGGCCCAGCTGGCCATTCAGCCGGACGGCCAGGCCGGCCCACACGACCCCTCACCCCCTGCATAACCCCCCACGCCCCACTAACCCTAGCCCGATCCACCGCCACCCCCACTGTTGGGAATCGTAGCATAATTTAAAATTTTCCTACGCTCACCAAGATGCATCTATGGAGTCTACTAGCAACGAGGGGAAAGGAGTGGATCTACATACCCTTGTAGATCGCGAGCGGAAGCGTTCCAATGAACGTGGATGACGGAGTCGTACTCGCCGTGATCCAAATCACCGATGACCGAGTGCCGAACGGACGGCACCTCCGCGTTCAACACACGTACGGTGCAGCGACGTCTCCTCCTTTCTTGATCCAGCAAGGGGGGAGGAGAGGTTGATGGAGATCCAACAGCACGACGGCGTGGTGGTGGATGTAGCGGCTCTCCGGCAAGGCTTCGCCGAGCTTCTGCGCGCGAGAGAGAGGTGTTGCAGGGGAGGAGGGAGGCGCCAAAGGCTGTAGTCTACTGCCCTCCCTCCCCCCTTTATATAGGCCCCCAAAGGGGGGTGCGCAGCCCTTGGAGATGGGATCTCCAAGGGGGGGGCGGCGGCCAAGGGGGAAGGGGTTGCCTTGCCCCCCAAGGCAAGGGGAAACTCCCCCCCCCTAGGGTTCCCAACCCTAGGCGCATGGGGGGGAGGCCCAAAGTGGCGCCCCAGCCCATTAGGGGCTGGTTCCCCTCCACTTTCAGCCCACTGGGCCCTCCGGGACAGGTGGCCCCACCCAGTGGACCCCCGGGACCCTTCCGGTGGTCCCGGTACAATACCGATAACCCCCGAAACTTTCCCGGTGGCCAAAACTGGACTTCCTATATATAATTCTTCACCTCCGGACCATTCCGAAACCTCTCGTGACGTCCGGGATCTCATCCGGGACTCTGAACAACTTTCGGGTTTCCGCATACATATATCTCTACAACCCTAGCGTCACCGGACCTTAAGTGTGTAGACCCTACGGGTTCGGGAGACATGCAGACATGACCGAGACGCCTCTCCGGTCAATAACCAACAGCGGGATCTGGATACCCATGTTGGCTCCCACATGTTCCACGATGATATCATCGGGTGAACCACGGTGTCGAGGATTCAATCAATCCGTATGCAATTCCCTTTGTCAATCGGTATGTTACTTGCCCGAGATTCGATCGTCGGTATCCCAATACCTTGTTCAATCTCGTTACCGGCAAGTCTCTTTACTCGTACCGCAATGCATGATCCCGTGACTAACGCCTTAGTCACATTGAGCTCATTATGATGATGCATTACCGAGTGGGCCCAGAGATACCTCTCCGTTTACACGGAGTGACAAATCCCAGTCT
>NC_057796.1:152973710-152983317 GCF_018294505.1 Triticum aestivum
ACGAGAAACATATCCTTAGTCCTCTTCAGGTACTTCAGGATATTCTTGACCGCTGTCCAGTGTTCCTTGCCGGGATTACTTTGGTACCTTCCTACCAAACTTACGGCAAGGTTTACATCAGGTCTGGTACACAGCATGGCATACATAATAGACCCCATGGCCGAGGCATAGGGGATGACACTCATCTCTTCTATATCTTCTGCCGTGGTCGGGCATTGAGCCGTGCTCAATTGCACACCTTGCAATACAGGCAAGAACCCCTTCTTGGACTGATCCATACTGAACTTCTTCAATATCTTGTCAAGGTATGTACTCTGTGAAAGACCAATGAGGCGTCTTGATCTATCTCTATAGATCTTGATGCCTAATATATAAGCAGCTTCTCCAAGGTCCTTCATTGAAAAACATTTATTCAAATAGGCCTTTATACTTTCCAAGAATTCTATATCATTTCCCATCAATAATATGTCATCCACATATAATATGAGAAATGCTACAGAGCTCCCACTCACTTTCTTGTAAACACAGGCTTCTCCATAAGTCTGTGTAAACCCAAACGCTTTGATCATCTCATCAAAGCGAACGTTCCAACTCCGAGATGCTTGCACCAGCCCATAGATTGAGCGCTGGAGCTTGCATACTTTGTTAGCATTCTTAGGATCGACAAAACCTTCCGGCTGCATCATATACAACTCTTCCTTAAGGAAGCCGTTAAGGAATGCCGTTTTGACGTCCATCTGCCATATCTCATAATCATAGTATGCGGCAATTGGTAACATGATTCGGACGGACTTCAGCTTCGCTACGGGTGAGAAAGTCTCATCGTAGTCAACCCCTTGAACTTGTCGATAACCCTTAGCGACAAGTCGAGCTTTGTAGATGGTCACATTACCATCTGCGTCCGTCTTCTTCTTAAAGATCCATTTGTTTTCTATGGCTCGCCGCTCATCGGGCAAGTCAGTCAAAGTCCATACTTTGTTTTCATACATGGATTCTATCTCGGATTTCATGGCTTCTAGCCATTTGTCGGAATCTGGGCCCGCCATCGCTTCTTCATAGTTCGAAGGTTCACCGTTGTCTAACAACATGATTTCCAGGACAGGGTTGCCGTACCACTCTGGTGCGGAACGTGTCCTTGTGGACCTACGAAGTTCAGTAACTTGATCTGAAGCTTCATGATCATCATCATTAACTTCCTCCCCAGTCGGTGTAGGCACCACAGGAACATTTTCCCGCGCTACGCTACTTTCCGGTTCGGAAGGGGTGACTATCACCTCATCAAGTTCCACTTTCCTCCCACTCAATTCTTTCGAGAGAAACTCCTTCTCTAGAAAGGACCCGTTCTTGGCAACAAAGATCTTGCCTTCGGATCTGAGGTAGAAGGTATACCCAATAGTTTCCTTAGGGTATCCTATGAAGACGCATTTTTCCGATTTGGGTTCGAGCTTTTCAGGTTGAAGTTTCTTGACATAAGCATCGCATCCCCAAACTTTTAGAAACGACAGCTTAGGTTTCTTCCCAAACCATAATTCATACGGTGTCGTCTCAACGGATTTAGACGGTGCCCTATTTAAAGTGAATGCGGCAGTCTCTAAAGCATAACCCCAAAATGAGAGCGGTAAATCGGTAAGAGACATCATAGATCGCACCATATCCAATAGAGTGCGATTACGACGTTCGGACACACCATTTCTCTGAGGTGTTCCAGGCGGCGTGAGTTGTGAAACTATTCCACATTTCCTTAAGTGTGTACCAAATTCGTGACTTAAATATTCTCCACCACGATCTGATCGTAAGAATTTTATTTTCCTGTCACGTTGATTCTCGACTTCACTCTGAAATTCCTTGAACTTTTCAAAGGTTTCAGATTTGTGTTTCATTAGGTAGACATACCCATATCTACTTAAATCATCAGTGAGAGTGAGAACATAACGATATCCTCCGCGAGCCTCAACGCTCATTGGACCGCACACATCGGTATGTATGATTTCCAATAAGTTGGTCGCTTGCTCCATTGTTCCGGAGAACGGAGTCTTGGTCATCTTACCCATGAGGCATGGTTCGCACGTGTCAAATGATTCGTAATCAAGAGACTCCAAAAGTCCATCTGCATGGAGCTTCTTCATGCGCTTGACACCAATGTGACCAAGGCGGCAGTGCCACAAGTATGTGGGACTATCGTTATCAACTTTACATCTTTTGGTATTCACACTATGAACATGTGTAGCATCACGTTCGAGATTCATCAAGAATAAACCATTGACCAGCGGGGCATGACCATAAAACATATCTCTCAAATAAATAGAACAACCATTATTCTCAGATTTAAATGAGTAGCCATCTCGAATTAAACGAGATCCAGATACAATGTTCATGCTCAAAGCTGGCACTAAATAACAATTATTGAGGTTTATAACTAATCCCGTGGGTAGATGCAGAGGTAGCGTGCCGACGGCGATCACATCGACCTTGGATCCATTCCCGACGCGCATCGTCACCTCGTCTTTTGCCAGTCTCCGTTTATTCCGTAGTTCCTGATTTGAGTTACAAATATGAGCAACCGCACCGGTATCAAATACCCAGGAGCAACTGCGAGTACTGGTAAGGTACACATCAATTACTTGTATATCACATATACCTTGGGTGTTGCCGGCCTTCTTCTTGTCCGCTAAATATTTGGGGCAGTTCCGCTTCCAGTGACCACTTCCCTTGCAATAAAAGCACTCAGTCTCGGGCTTGGGTCCATTCTTTGACTTCTTCCCGGTAACTGGCTTACCGGGCGCGGCAACTCCCTTGCCGTCCTTCTTGAAGTTCTTCTTACCCTTGCCCTTCTTGAACTTAGTGGTTTTATTCACCATCAACACTTGATGTTCTTTTCTGATCTCTACCTCAGCTGATTTCAGCATTGAATACACCTCGGGAATGGTCTTTTCCATCCCCTGCATATTGTAGTTCATCACAAAGCTCTTGTAGCTTGGTGGAAGCGACTGGAGGATTCTGTCAATGACCGCGTCATCCGGGAGATTAACTCCCAGCTGAGACAAGCGGTTGTGCGACCCAGACATTCTGAGTATGTGCTCACTAACAGAACTGTTCTCCTCCATTTTACAGCTGAAGAACTTGTCGGAGACATCATATCTCTCGACCCGGGCATGAGCTTGAAAAACCAGTTTCAGCTCCTCGAACATCTCATATGCTCCATGTTTCTCAAAACGCTTTTGGAGACCCGGTTCTAAGCTGTAAAGCATGCCGCACTGAGCGAGGGAGTAATCATCAGCACGCTGCTGCCAAGCGTTCATAACGTTTTGGTTCTCAGGGATTGGTGCTTCACCTAGCGGTGCTTCTAAGACATAATCTTTCTTGGCTGCTATGAGGATGATCCTCAGGTTCCGGACCCAGTCCGTATAGTTGCTGCCATCATCTTTCAGTTTGGTTTTCTCTAGGAACGCGTTGAAATTGAGGACAACGTGGGCCATTTGATCTACAATACATAGTGTAAAGATTTAGACTAAGTTCATGATAATTAAGTTCATATAATCAAATTATTTAATGAACTCCCACTCAGATAGACATCCCTCTAGTTATCTAAGTGAAACATGATCCGAACTCAACTAGGCCGTGTCCGATCATCACGTGAGACGGACTAGTCAAGATCGGTGAACATCTCCATGTTGATCGTATCTTCTATACGACTCATGCTCGACCTTTCGGTCCTCCGTGTTCCGAGGCCATGTCTGTACATGCTAGGCTCGTCAAGTCAACCTAAGTGTATTGTGTGTGTTCCGAGGCCATGTCTGTACATGCTAGGCTCGTCAACACCCGTTGTATGCGAACGTAAGAATCTATCACACCCGATCATCACGTGGTGCTTCGAAACGACGAACCTTCGCAACGGTGCACAGTTAGGGTGAACACTTTCTTGAAATTATTATAAGGGATCATCCTACTTGCTACCGTCGTTCTAAGCAAATAAGATGCAAAAACATGATAAACATCACATGCAATCGAATAGTGACATGATATGGCCAATATCATCATGCTCCTTTGATCTCCATCTTCGGGGCACCATGATCATCTTCGTCACCGGCATGACACCATGATCTCCATCATCATGATCTCCATCATTGTGTCTTCATGAAGTTGTCACGCCAACGATTACTTCTACTTCTATGGCTAACCGTTTAGCAACAAAGTAAAGTAAATTACATGGCGTTGTTCAAATGACACGCAGGTCATGCAAAATAATAAAGACAACTCCTATGGCTCCTGCCGGTTGTCATACTCATCGACATGCAAGTCGTGATTCCTATTACAAGAATATGATCAATCTCATACATCACATATATCATTCATCACATCTTCTGGCCATATCATATCACATATATCACTTGCTGCAAAAACAAGTTAGACGTCCTCTAATTGTTGTTGCAAGTTTTTACGTGGTTTGTAGGTTTCTAGCAAGAACGATTTCTTACCTACGTATGACCACAACGTGATTTGCCAATTTCTATTTACCCTTCATAAGGACCCTTTTCATCGAATCCGTTCAGACTAAAGTAGGAGAGACAGACACCCGCTAGCCACCTTATGCAACTAGTGCATGTCAGTCGGTGGAACCTGTCTCACGTAAGCGTACGTGTAAGGTCGGTCCGGGCCGCTTCATCCTACAATGCCGCCGAAACAAGAAACGACTAGTAGCGGCAAGAAGAATTGGCAACATCAACGCCCACAACTTCTTTGTGTTCTACTCGTGCATAGTAACTACGCATAGGCCTGGCTCATGATGCCACTGTTGGGAATCGTAGCATAATTTAAAATTTTCCTACGCTCACCAAGATGCATCTATGCAGTCTACTAGCAACGAGGGGAAAGGAGTGGATCTACATACCCTTGTAGATCGCGAGCGGAAGCGTTCCAATGAACGTGGATGACGGAGTCGTACTCGCCGTGATCCAAATCACCGATGACCGAGTGCCGAACGGACGGCACCTCCGCGTTCAACACACGTACGGTGCAGCGACGTCTCCTCCTTTCTTGATCCAGCAAGGGGGGAGGAGAGGTTGATGGAGATCCGACAGCACGACGGCGTGGTGGTGGATGTAGCGGCTCTCCGGCAAGGCTTCGCCGAGCTTCTGCGCGCGAGAGAGAGGTGTTGCAGGGGAGGAGGGAGGCGCCAAAGGCTGTAGTCTACTGCCCTCCCTCCCCCCCCTTTATATAGGCCCCCAAAGGGGGGTGCGCAGCCCTTGGAGATGGGATCTCCAAGGGGGGGCGGTGGCCAAGGGGGAAGGGGTTGCCTTGCCCCCCAAGGCAAGGGGAAACTCCCCCCCTAGGGTTCCCAACCCTAGGCGCATGGGGGGGAGGCCCAAAGTGGCGCCCCAGCCCATTAGGGGCTGGTTCCCCTCCACTTTCAGCCCACTGGGCCCTCCGGGACAGGTGGCCCCACCCGGTGGACCCCCGGGACCCTTCCGGTGGTCCCGGTACAATACCGATAACCCCCGAAACTTTCCCGGTGGCCAAAACTGGACTTCCTATATATAATTCTTCACCTCCGGACCATTCCGGAACCTCTCGTGACGTCCGGGATCTCATCCGGGACTCCGAACAACTTTCGGGTTTCCGCATACATATATCTCTACAACCCTAGCGTCACCGGACCTTAAGTGTGTAGACCCTACGGGTTCGGGAGACATGCAGACATGACCGAGACGCCTCTCCGGTCAATAACCAACAGCGGGATCTGGATACCCATGTTGGCTCCCACATGTTCCACGATGATATCATCGGGTGAACCACGGTGTCGAGGATTCAATCAATCCGTATGCAATTCCCTTTGTCAATCGGTATGTTACTTGCCCGACATTCGATCGTCGGTATCCCAATACCTTGTTCAATCTCGTTACCGGCAAGTCTCTTTACTCGTACCGCAATGCATGATCCCGTGACTAACGCCTTAGTCACATTGAGCTCATTATGATGATGCATTACCGAGTGGGCCCAGAGATACCTCTCCGTTTACACGGAGTGACAAATCCCAGTCTCGATCCGTGCCAACCCAACAGACACTTTCGGAGATACCCGTAATGCACCTTTATAGTCACCCAGTTACGTTGTGACGTTTGGCACACCCAAAGCACTCCTACGGTATCCGGGAGTTGCACGATCTCATGGTCTAAGGAAAAGATACTTGACATTGGAAAAGCTCTAGCAAACGAAACTACACGATCTTTTATGCTATGCTTAAGTTGGGTCTTGTCCATCACATCATTCTCCTAATGATGTGATCCCGTTATCAATGACATCCTATGCCCATAGTCAGGAAACCATGACTATCTGTTGATCAACGAGCTAGTCAACTAGAGGCTTACTAGGGACAGGTTGTGGTCTATGTATTCACACATGTATTACGATTTCCGGACAATACAATTATAGCATGAATAATAGACTATTATCATGAACACAGAAATATAATAATAACCATTTATTATTGCCTCTAGGGCATATTTCCAACACCCACTTCCCCCATCATCCCCTCGCTCCTCCCATTCTCCCCCGATCTAGATCAGGATCAGGCAAACCCCGATGCCCGCTCGGCGCCACCCGTCACTGTCGCCCGGAGCCACCTCGCCGGACCACCGTCCCGCTGCCTCATTCCCGTCGCCGCGCCGGACGCCTCGACCTCCACCCGAACGTCGCCACCTCACCGCACCGTCGCCGTCCCGTCGTCGACCACCGCTGCCCCGAGCTCCGAGGCCTCCCCGAGCTCGCTTTAGCACCTCTACAGGGCCCCGTAAGACTTCTCCCCCTTCCCCTCTCCCTTCCTGTTGGAAGCCGTAGTCGTCGTACGTCGCCGCCCGACTGCCATGTCCGGAGCTCGCTCGACAGGCACTGGACGCGCTCACACATCCCCGTCGCGTGCCTCCTCGCCCCCAGCTTATGCCCTTGCCTACACCGATCGGCCGCCGTCGTGGCCCGCTGCTTCACACCGCCTCTGCCCGCTTTGGCCGACCGCCGCCGCTCGCGTGCTGCTCCCGCTCGCCTCCTGCTGCCGCTGTTGCTGCTGCTGTGCTGCCTGCCACTGCTCAGCTGGCCACGCCGGCCATGCTTGCCGCCCCACGCCTAGGCACGAGCCTGCGTCCCCTGCGCCCCTTGTTGCCACTGTGCGTGGCAGCCGACGCGCCCCTGCGCACGCACGCGTGTTGACTCCGGCCTGCCGATGTGGCCGACCGGTTAAGCCACTAATCCTCTCCTAATGAACCCCTAGAACCAATGACACATGGGCCCTCTTTTAATTAGAAGTCTGTTAAATAAATCACTCAATGACACGTGGGACCACATCTAGTTAAACCTATTTAAATCATTGAATAACCCTGTTAAAAAATTTCTCACTGACAGGTGGCCCCAACCTGCGAGTTTGACTGGTCAAAGTTGACCCGGTTGACTGCTGACTATGCATGCTGACTGGACCCCCCTAGCCCACTGTCATACAGGCAGGCTAGCTGCCTCTGTGTTTAAAAAGTAATAGACCATTTTGTTTTTGAATTAAATTAAATCCAGGAAATTTTTAGAATATGTTTAAAACTTAGAAAATTCATATAAAATAAACCGTAGCTCGGATTAAAGTACTGTGTACACGAAAGTTGCTCAGAAAGACAAGATGAATTCGAATACACACTTTGTTCATCCGTCACATGCCCCTAGTATAGCGAACATGCAACCGTCCCCCTTTGTCTCATTTGTCTGAAAATGCCTAACACTGGGAAACTTTCCCGGATGTTTCCCCCTTTGCTAGTATCATCTAGTAGCGCGTTAGAACACCCCTAGCACCGCTTATTGTCATGTCATGCATCTGTTTACTTGTATTTATTGTTTCTTCCCCCTCTTTCCTCTGGTAGACCCCGAGACTGTTGTTGATGCCCCTGTGACGACTACGTCGCCGGTGACCCTTCTTCCCTTTCAGCAGAGCTTCCACGCAAGCCTCCCCCTTGATCACTTTGATATTGGCCATTCCGTTCTGTCTCATGCTTGCATTTGATTTTGCTACTGTTATTGTTTGCTCCTATTCTGATGCATAGCCTGTTTTTGTAACCTGCTCATTGTTACCTTACCTGCTTATCCTAAACCGCTTAGTATAGGTTGGTTAGTGATCCATCAGTGACCCCCACCTTGTCCCTATTGCCCCTGCTTCATCATTGATGATGCGATCAACGTGATCGACAACCAGAGCCCGTCACCTCACATCACATCACGCCCCTTTTGTTGCTCGACTCTGCAGAGCTACTATCGAGTGCCGAGGGTGATACCTCGTAACGCACTCCAAATGATGACTCTGTAGTGTAGCTACTCGGTCGTGGTCATCGAGGGTGATTCCTCTTTCACCACTCCCGATACGACTCTGTCGTGCAACACCTCAAGTGTGAACATCGAGGGTGATTCCTCATATGTTCACCTTGATGATTACATCGAGTGGAATCCATCGAGGGTGATGCCTCGGATTCCCCCTTGATGTTATGGACACACGGTTACCTAAACTTTACTTCAGATCATTGTTGAAGTCGGGTTGGCTATGAGGGGTACCCGCGAGTTGATGTGAAAGTTGGGCGGGCCTGTAGAGCACCCGTGAGTTTTCTACATGGCATGACCGGGCATTCTGGGCCCTTGCCATAATCCCACGAGATGGGTGATGGGGTCACATCGATCGTGAGTCTCCGCTTGTCTCCGCGAGCTCCTAATGCACTAAGGATTTGGGTATTTGTTCTGAGTTGGCATTTGGCCTTCACACACTAACCACCATGCGAGAATAGTTATGGGCCTCGGCATCGTGGTATCGGCCGAAGCTTTGTCGGACATCTAGTTCAGCAAAGCGGCACGGTCGGATCGTGTCGACCATTCGAGGTGGCGCTGGTATTCATGTAACACCCCGCATGTAACTTGCCATATTTGTAACTCCGACTCTTGCCGTTTCTGGCTATGTGATATGTTTTCCCTCCGTTGTCGGGTTTTGTCTTTCGTTTTGTATTTTGTCATGTCTTGCATTTTCATATCATGTCATCATGTGCTTTGCATTCGCATACGTGTTCGTCTCATGCATTCGAGCATTTTCCCCGTTGTCCGTTTTCCAATCCGGTGCACCCCTCTTGTTTTCTTTCGTGTGCGTGTGGCAAACTTTCTCGGAATGGACCGAGGCTTGTCAAGTGGTCTTAATATACCACCCGGAGACTACCGGTCAAGTTTCGTTCCATTCGGAGGTCGTTTGGTACTCCAACGGTTAACCGGGCCTCCGCAATGTCCATTTGAGTGTCCAGCAAAAAACCCCTCCAAAACCAGCCCAAAGCCCACCAAACTCTCTTCCATGCTCTAGGTCGTTCGATCACGATCGTGTGGGCGAAAACCGCACCTCATTTGGAGCCTCCTAGCTCCCTCTACCTATTTATATGTGGGCATCCCGAAAAACGGATTCGCAGACGAACCCTAGCGTTTTTCCCACCGCGCCGCCGGACGCGTCCGTCCGCGCCGGACAACGTCCAACCGACGCCGCCGCCGGCCCATTTCCGGCCCCCGCGGCCCGAGTAGCGCCGCCGCCCGAGCCCTCGCCCGCACCGCGCCTCCG
>NC_057796.1:152983748-152993352 GCF_018294505.1 Triticum aestivum
GCCGGGCATCGCCGCCTCCGGCGACCGCCGCCCCCGCCGGCGACCGCCTCCTCCGCCGCGCCTCCTCCTCTCCTTCCCCCGCGCCGGCGCCGCCCCTCCCTCTCCGGCCGGCGAGCGCCCGAGCGAGCCCGAGCTCCAACAGCCGATCCGATCTGGTAGGAAACCCCCCCGTTGACTTTCTCGCTCCGTTTTTTTCCTGTTCCCGATGCCGTAACTTTGTGCATGTAGCTCCGATTCGCGCTTATAATATGTCAAATTGTTCGCCTCGTGATGTTCTTCATTTTGTTCAATTGCACCATTTTCATTAGAGGTCATCTTGATGCCCAAATCTTCGTTGGAAGAGGGCTAGTTGCTGTTAATATCTGGTTCTTATCAGAACTTGGAGATTTATCATTTTTGTATCATTTAATCTGTGCATCTTTTGAGCATGAGCTCTACATGTGTTTTGAAGTATGCCATGCCATCTTTCCAGTGGTATAGTGCATGTATTTTTGTGATCTCTGTGGTGACTAGCACAAGTATGCAAAATAGGTCCCGTAATAATTCTGATTTCAGGGACTTGGTGATTTTCTGTCTTTGTCTGCTGTAATTTTGTTGCCATGTAAACTTGATGCTACAGAGAGATCCATGCATATTTTGGAGATGTTCAGTAAGGATGTTTTGTAGCTATAGTTGTAATTGATCCATTCCTGTAATTGTTTGCAATTTTAGATTATTATAGCATGACTAAATCTTGCTCTACTTTTACTATAAAATATTTCTGGCAGATTCTCAACATGAGATGCATTTTTGCCGAGCTTATTGTAGTTGATCCATACATGCTATGCAATTTCTCTTGCCATGGATAGCTTCTTAAACATGCCATATTGCCGTAGATATGCTTGGTTTGTCATGCATTGCTCTGTGGTGAG
The DNA here is from genome assembly GCF_018294505.1 of Triticum aestivum. Lineage (NCBI taxonomy): Eukaryota > Viridiplantae > Streptophyta > Magnoliopsida > Poales > Poaceae > Triticum > Triticum aestivum. The sequence goes on from NC_057796.1 coordinate 152,984,660, forward strand.
TGCATCAAGCTCACAAAGAGGCCTACATATTAATATTTCTGCCATGCTCTGTTTTCTGCTAAGTCTGAAACCTGATAACGAAACTTGCTATGTTTACATGCTTGCCATCATATCTGCTGTTCCTTTTTGGCTTATGGTCATTAAGGGACTTTTGTCATGTGCATTTAGTAGAACGCTACCATGCCTTGTTTTGCTATGTTAAGTTCCTGTAGCATGTTGATTGCGTGCTCTGAACATTGCTACCTGATGCTGATTTCTGACATGTCCAGTTTTTCACCAAGTCTGTGAACCTGTAATCTTTTGCACTTTTGCCATGCTTGTTTGAGATTGATATGTTGTGAACTAGCAGTAGCTCAGTGTTCATCTTTTGCCAAGCATCTCCTGTAGATTACTGTCATGTGCTTTGTTGCTATGTTGGGACGCTGTAGCATTGTTGCTTGTTGCATTTTAAGTGCTATCTTGCTGTATATCGCAGATTAGTGTCATTCTTGTTTTGCTTGCCATTTGCAAACCGTGCATCCGATTCCGGTGATCTTTATATCGATTTCGACCGAAATCATCTCATCTTTCTAGTGGCATGCTTGGTTTGCCAAGTTACTGCCATGTTCATCATTTTCCTTCCGGAGCACGCATATGCATCGCATACCATATCTTGCATATCATACATGTTTTGCATCATGTTGCTTGCGCATTTCTCGTTGTTGATGGTGGTTCCGTTTGTTTGTGTTCTTGTCTTGGGTAGAGCCGGGAGACGAGTTCGTGAACGAGGAACCTGTCGAGTACGCTTACGAGGATCAAGCTTTCGACAACTCTGAGAATCTTGCAGGCAAGATGACCACCCCTCGAAATCACTTCTATCTTTGCTATGCTAGTTGTTCGCTCTATTGCCATGCTCGCTACCTATCTCTTGCTATATCATGTCTCCCATTTTAGCCATGTCAGCCTCTAACCATCCTGTCCTAGCAAACCGTTGTTTGGCTTTGTTACCGCTTTTGCTCAGCCCCTCTTATAGCGTTGCTAGTTGCAGGTGAAGTTGAAGTTTGTTCCATGTCGGAACATGGATATGTTGGGATATCACAATATCTCTTATTTAATTAATGCATCTATATATTTTGGTAAAGGGTGGAAGGCTCGGCCTTATGCCTGGTGTTCTGTTCCACTCTTGTCGCCCTAGTTACTGTTATACCGGGATTATGTTCCTTGAGTTTGCGTTCCTTACGCGGTCGGGTGATTTATGGGACCCCCTTGATAGTTCGCCTTGAATAAAACTCCTCCAGCAAGGCCCAACTTTGGTTTACTATTTGCCGCCTAAGCCTTTTCCCCCGGGTTTTCGCGAGCCCGAGGGTCATCTTATTTTAACCCCCCCCCCCGGGCCAGTGCTCCTTCGAGTGTGGGTCCGAACCGAGCAGCCTGCAGGGCCACCTCGGGGAGACTCGAGGTCTGGTTTTACTCGTAGCTTGACTTATCCAGTGTGCCCTGAGAACGAGATATGTGCAGCTCCTATCGGGATTTGTCGGCACATTCGGGCGGCTTTGCTGGTCTTGTTTTACCATTGTCGAGATGTCTTGTAAACCGGGATTCCGACACTGATCGGGTCTTTCCGGGAGAAGGTTTATCCTTCGTTGACCGTGAGAGCTTATGATGGGCTAAGTTGGGACACCCCTGCAGGGTATTATCTTTCGAAAGCCGTGCCCGCGGTTATGAGGCAGATGGGAATTTGTTAATGTCCGGTTGTAGATAACTTGTCACTTGACCCAATTATAACACCAAGTGCGTGTGTAGCCGTGATGGTCTCTTCTCGGCGGAGTCCGGGAAGTGAACACGGTCTGTGTTATGGATGACGTAAGTAGGTGTTCAGGATCACTTCTTGATCATTGCTAGATGACGTCCGTTCCGTTGCTTCTCTTCTCGCTCTCATTTGCGCAAGTTAGCCACCATATATGCTTTTGCCGCTGCAGCTCCACCTCTTTGCACCTCTTTGTCTTATAAGCTTAAATAGTCTTGATCTCGCGGGTGTGAGATTGCTGAGTCCCCGTGACTCACAGATACTTCCAACACCAGTTGCACGTGCCGACGATGCCGGTGCAGACGATGGCGTCGATCTCAAGTGGGAGTTCGACGAGGAACGTGGTCGTTACTATGTGTCTTTTCCTGATGATCAGTAGTGGAGCCCAGTTGGGACGATCGGGGATCTAGCATTTGGGGTTGTCTTATTTTCATCTGGATTTTGACCGTAGTCGGTCTATATGATTGTATTTTGGATGATGTATGAATGATATTTATGTATTGTGTGAAGTGGTGATTGTAAGCCAACTCTTTATCCCATTCTTGTTCATTACATGGGATTGTGTGAAGATGACCCTTCTTGCGACAAAACCACTATGCGGTTATGCCTCTAAGTCGTACCTCGACACGTGGGAGATATAGCAGCATCGTGGGCGTTACAAGTTGGTAATCAGAGCCTTCCCCGACTTAGGAGCCCCCTGCTTGATCGAATCGCTGACGTTGTTGAGTCTAGAACAAAATGTTTTGAGTCTTAGGATTATATATATCGGAGAGTAGGATTTCTTTTTACTCCTCAGTCCCTTCGTCGCTCTGGTGAGGTCTCTTGACGTAGAGTTTTGACTATTCTCTCCTCAAATTTCACTAAAAAAAATTTAGGATCACGCGGGTATCTTGGAATCGTTCCGATCGATTTGTGACGAGAACATTGTTCTTGGTGCCTCCTGTCATTTAGGGGTTGTGGCAGTGTCCTGGGGAGTTGAGCTCCGAGGTGTTGTCGTCACAATTTTATCGTTGCAGTTCTGGAATACCTGAGTTTCGCCGACATCGAAATCTCTTTTATGCAGTTGTTGGTGAGATCACCTCGACGCCACCCAGTACTGGGGCGGGAGTTCGGGAGTATTGCCATAACTTGTATAACGGATGTTTTACGAAGGTTGAGGTAAACGATTTCCGAAGGGTTCTTGGTTATGTGTTGACGGATGGATACAGCTGGATCTAGGGATTGCTAGTTTGGGTGATATATATTTTGTGTCCCCTGTATCCCCTACACCAGATTGCATAACCAGAAAGTTTCGGGAGTTTATAAGTGGGAATTCAAGTAGCCTTAGGATTTATTTCCGACAGATGCATGATATGAGATTGGGGTTCGACGTCTAGTGGTCCGCCTGTATACGGTTGATTTTACAGTGGTCTCGTTGTGTCTTAAAGAGTCCATGGCTTTGCCGACTCGGGGACGCTTCGTATGTCATGTGCATAGCCTTGTACATGATGGTGTTGTACGATTGAGCCCGTGTGGGCCCCACCACAAAAACTTCGGACGAAATATCTATCATATGTTTGTTCCGGCTTATTCTGCAAGCCAACACTTTGTTTTATTTTGTATTGTGGTATTCGAGTTTCTTCGAATTCATTTATTCATTCCATATCTTTTTCAAGTGGCTACTCAACTTATGGAAGTGTGATGTTTTACTACGGAATTCATTCGTTCATCTTCGTTCGAATGTTTATTGTGAAGACTATATGTTGCAATTTCTATCCGTTGATTCTACTTATCTTTTGTCTATCAAGATGCTAACGGATGTCACCCTCTTCAGGATGGCTCCGCCAACGCGTCAGAATCCGGATCGCAATGAAGGGAGTCAAACGAACCCTCCGCCACCACCTCCACCTCCGGAGGCATGGCAAGCAATCATGGCAGCCACCAACACCAATGCTCAGATGATTCTGCAACTCTTGCAAGAACGTACTCAAGGGCAAGGCAATCAAGGCAATCAAGGTCAAGGCAACAATCAGTTTCACTTTGCCACTCTCAACCAGTTTCTCGCAAATCAGCCCAAGTCTTTCAGTTACTGTGCCGAGGCCACGGATGCCGATGATTGGCTCGTGGACATCAACAAGCATTTTGAATGTAGCAATGTCAGGCCTGAGGACTATGTCAAGTTCGCTTCTTTCCAGCTCAAGGACCAAGCTGCTGATTGGTTTCAGCAATACAAAGATTCCAGAGGAGGTCGTGTGATCACTTGGACTGACTTCTGTCGGGACTTCAAAGCGCACCACATTCCACAAAGTGTTGTTGAGAGCAAGCGTGAGGAGTTCCGCAATCTCAAGCAAGGAAACATGTCTGTGTATCAATACAACATTCAGTTTCAGAAACTTGCTCGCTTCGCTAAACAAGACGTTCCTGATGAGAAGAGCATGATCTATCACTTCAGAGGTGGCCTTAAAGAGGATCTGCAGTTAGCTCTCGTTCTTGTTGAGCCTACTCACTTTGATCAATTCTACAATATGGCACTGAAGCAAGAGGCTGCTCAGCTCAAGTGTGAGGCTTCTAAGAAAAGAGTCAGGGACGCAGTTCAGTCTTCTTCTTCCTCACTTGTGACAGCTAAGCAACAGAAGTTCTGGTTGCCTCCTCCTCCTCCTCCGTTTCGTCAGCCTTACCAGCAGAAGAACAAAGGTGGCCATGGTTCTTCAAACTCTTCCAACTCTGGTTATCAGAACAAGTCTCAGAATCAAGCTCCATAGTCCAATGCTCCTTATCACCGTCCACTCTCAGAGGTGACTTGCAACAAATGTCAGCAGAAAGGTCACTATGCTAACAAGTGCTTCAACCAGAGGCGTCTTCCTCCTCCTCCTCCTGTCAGATATTCCAGCAATGCAGTGGTCAAGCATAATCCAAAGTCTGCCAAGGTGAACATGATGAATGCAGCTCAAGCGGAGGAATCTACTGACGTGATAATGGGTAATCTCTCAGTTAATGATATTCCTGCAAAAGTTCTTTTTGATTCGGGTGCATCGCTTTGTTTAATGTCAAGACCGTTTTTATCCAAGCATGAATTTTGTTCTCATCTGAGTAAACCCATGGATGTCGTTTCTCTGGGTAAACGTTTGAGTTCTAGTACGATGGTTCCGGATGTTTCCATCAAGATGGGTGACTATAGATTTCAGTCTTCTCCAATTGTTCTTGGTGACTCGGATATTGATCTTATTCTCGGGATGGACTGGCTTTGTAAGCACAAGGCTCAACTTGATTGTGCTGCCAGGGAAATTCAGTTGACACACTCGTCTGAGGATGTGATTATTTTTTCCGCTCATGATGAAACCATTCGGTTTTTCTCTCTCAATGAGAAGGGCGAATTGGATGCCATCTCTCAAATTCCAGTCGTTTGCGAGTATCAAGATGTTTTTTCAGAAGAGCTTCCGGGTATGCCTCCGCACCGGCCAGTTGAGTTCGTTATCGAACTAGAGCCTGGTACTGTACCCGTTTGCAAGCGTCCATACAAGCTTGGACCAAACGAGCTGAAGGAATTGAAGAAGCAGCTCGATGAACAAGAACGTCTGGGTTTGATCAGACCGAGTTCTTCTCCATGGGGTTGTGGCGTTCTTTTTGTCAAGAAGAAGGATGGCACGGACCGACTTTGCGTCGACTACCGTCCATTGAACAAGAAGACAATCAAGAACAAGTATCCACTTCCCAACATCAATGAGCTATTTGAGCAACTCAAGGGCGCTAAAGTATTCTCGAAGCTTGACCTTCGTATGGGTTATCATCAGATTCGCATTCGTGAAGAAGATATTCCCAAGACAGCATTCAGAACAAGCTTTGGTTCTTATGAATATACTGTCGTGTCTTTCGGCCATGTCAATGCTCCTCCGGTGTTCTCTCGGATGATGAATTTCATCTTCAACCCCTATACCAATGAATTCGTTCTGGTGTATCTCGATGATATCTTGGTCTTCTCCAAGAATAAGCAGGATCATGCCAAACATTTGCGATTGGTGCTCGACAAGCTCAGAGAGTATCAATTCTATGCGAAGTTCTCCAAATGTGAGTTTTGGCTCGATGAAGTTCTTTTCCTTGGTCACATTATCTCTACCAAAGGCATCGCTGTTAACCCCGAGAAGGTGTCCGCAGTTCTGGATTGGGAACCTCCTCAAAATGTCAAGCAGCTCCGCAGTTTTCTGGGTCTTGCAAGCTATTGCCGGAGATTCGTTGAGAATTTTTCCAAGATTGCAAAACCTCTTTCCAACCTCCTACAGAAGCATGTGAAGTATGTCTGGTCTCCTGAGTGTGACGTCGCTTTCAACACTCTCAAACAGAAACTAGTCACAGCTCCTGTCTTGACTCCTCCTGATGAATCCAAGCCGTACGAAGTTTTCTGTGATGCTTCTCTCCAAGGTCTCGGTGCTGTGTTAATGCAAGAGAAGAAATTTGTGGCTTATACCTCTCGGCAGTTGAAGCCCAACGAGAAGAACTACCCCACTCACGATCTTGAGTTGGCGGCAGTTTTCCATGCTTTGGTTACGTGGAGACATCTCTTGTTGGGAAGACAAGTGGACATTTTCACTGATCACAAGAGTCTCAAGTATATCTTCACTCAACCCAACCTAAACCTCAGGCAGATTCGATGGGTCGAAATGATTCAAGAGTACAATCCGAGTATTGAATATACTCCAGGCAAGGCTAATGTCATTGCAGATGCTTTAAGCAGGAAAGCTTATTGCAACAGCTTAATTCTCAAGCCTTTCCAGCCGGATCTTTGTGAAGCTTTCCGCAAGCTGAATCTCCAAGTTGTTCCTCAAGGCTTTCTTGCCAACCTCATAGTATCTCCTACTTTGGAAGATCAAATTCGTGAGGCACAACTCCTTGATGCCATGGTGAAGAAGGTGAAACGTGGTATCGACAAGGGTCTTTCCAAATACAAGTGCTATCGCATTGATGACAGAGACACTTTGTTATTCGAGGACCGGATTGTGGTTCCGAAAGGTGATCTAAGGAAAGTCATAATGAACGAAGCGCACAATTCTCTCCTATCCATTCATCTTGGAAGTACGAAGATGTATCATGACCTCAAGCAGTCGTATTGGTGGACTCGAATGAAGCGAGAAATTGCTCAATTCGTGAATGAATGTGATGTCTGCCGAAGGGTGAAAGCAGAACATCAACGACCAGCTGGTCTCCTCCAACCTCTTGCTATTCCAGAGTGGAAGTTTGATCATATCGAAATGGACTTCGTGACTGGATTTCCAAAGTCCAAGCGCGGAAATGATGCTATCTTTGTTGTCATCGACAAGCTCTCTAAAGTGGCTCATTTCCTTCCTATCAAAGAATCCATCACAGCAGCTCAGCTGGCAGAGCTCTACACCTCCAGAATTGTCTCCTTGCACGGCATTCCACAATTGATTTCTTCTGATCGTGGAAGCATCTTCACCTCTAAGCTCTGGGACTCCTTCCAGAAGGCCATGGGCACTAACATTCGCTTCAGCACAGCTTTTCACCCTCAAACTAGTGGCCAAGTCGAGCGAGTCAATCAAATTCTTGAAGATATGCTCAGGTCTTGTGTCATTTCTTTTGGCATGAAATGGGAAGATTGTCTCCCATATGCTGAATTCTCCTACAACAACAGCTTCCAAGCGAGTTCGGGCAAGGCCCCATTCGAGATTCTCTATGGCAGAAAGTGCCGTACTCCTCTCAATTGGTCAGAGACTGGTGAACGCCAACTTCTTGGCAATGACTTAATCACTGAAGCTGAAGAAATGTGTAAAGTCATCCGTGATAATCTCAAAGCCGCGCAATCGCGCCAGAAGAGTTACTATGATAGTAAGCATCGTGACTTGGCTTTCGAGATCGAAGACCATGTCTACCTCCGCGTCTCTCCAATGAAAGGCACTCGTCGCTTCGGTATCAAAGGGAAGCTTGCCCCTAGATACGTGGGTCCTTTCAAGATCATTGGCAAAAGAGGCGACCTCGCCTATCAACTTGAACTTCCTTCCAACTTCGCGAACGTGCACGATGTGTTCCACGTGTCACAGCTCCGCAAGTGCTTCAAGACGCCTGAGCGCACTATCGACTTCGAAGAGATTGACCTCCAGGAAGATTTGTCTTATCATGAGCACCCAGTTGCTATTCTTGAAGAAACTGAGCGAAAGACTCGCAACAAGTCTATCAAATTCCTGAAAGTGAAGTGGTCGCACCATTCCGACCGGGAAGCCACCTGGGAACGCGAGGACCATCTCCGTTCCGAATATCCGGAGTTCTTTCAGTCCTAGATCTCGGGACGAGATCCTCTCGTAGTGCTGGAGTGTTGTAACACCCCGCATGTAACTTGCCATATTTGTAACTCCGACTCTTGCCGTTTCCGGCTATGTGATATGTTTTCCCTCCGTTGTCGGGTTTTGTCTTTCGTTTTGTATTTTGTCATGTCTTGCATTTTCATATCATGTCATCATGTGCTTTGCATTCGCATACGTGTTCGTCTCATGCATTCGAGCATTTTCCCCGTTGTCCGTTTTCCAATCCGGCGCTCCTATCTCCTCCGGTGCACCCCTCTTGTTTTCTTTCGTGTGCGTGTGGAAAACTTTCTCGGAATGGACCGAGGCTTGTCAAGTGGTCTTAATATACCACCCGGAGACTACCGGTCAAGTTTCATTCCATTCGGAGGTCGTTTGGTACTCCAACGGTTAACCGGGCCTCCGCAATGTCCATTTGAGTGTCCAGCAAAAACCCCCTTCAAAACCAGCCCAAAGCCCACCAAACTCTCTTCCATGCTCTAGGTCGTTCGATCACGATCGTGTGGGCGAAAACCGCACCTCATTTGGAGCCTCCTAGCTCCCTCTACCTATTTATATGTGGGCATCCCGAAAAACGGATTCGCAGACGAACCCTAGCGTTTTTCCCACCGCGCCGCCGG
>NC_057796.1:152994347-153045641 GCF_018294505.1 Triticum aestivum
GCTCCGTTTTTTTCCAAAGTCTGAGAATTCTATCCGCAAGTGCTCCTGTTCCCGATGCCGTAACTTCGTGCATGTAGCTCCGATTCGCGCTTATAATATGTCAAATTGTTCGCCTCGTGATGCTCTTCATTTTGTTCAATTGCACCATTTTCATTAGATGTCATCTTGATGCCCAAATCTTCGTTGGAAGAGGGCTAGTTGCTGTTAATCTCTGGTTCTTATCAGAACTTGGAGATTTGTCATTTTTGCACCATTTAATCTGTGCATCTTTTGAGCATGAGCTCTACATGTGTTTTGAAGTATGCCATGCCATCTTTCCAGTGGTATAGTCCATGTAGTTTTGTGATCTCTGTGGTGACTAGCACAAGCATGCAAAGTAGGTCCCGTAATAATTCTGATTTCAGGGACTTAGTGATTTCTCAGAGTCTTTGTCTGCTGTAATTTTGTTGACATGTAAACTTGATGCTACAGAGAGATCCATGCATATTTTGGAGATGTTCAGTAAGGATTTTTTGTAGCTATAGTTGTAATTGATCTATACCTTCAATTGTTTGCAATTTTAGAGTAACATAGCATGACTTAATCTTGCTCTACTTTTACTATAAAATATTTCTGGCAGATTCTCAACATGAGATGCATTTTTGCCAAGCTTATTGTAGTTGATCCATACATGCTATGCAATTGCTCTTGCCATGGATAGCTTCTCAAACATGCCATAATTCTGTTTTCTGCTAAGTCTGAAACCTGATAACGAAACTTGCTATGTTTACATGCTTGCCATCATATCTTCTCGTCCTTTTTGGCTTATGGTCAGTAAGGAACTACCATGCCTTGTTTTGCTATGTTAAGTTCCTGTGGCATGTTGATTTCGTGCTCTGAACATTGCTACCTGATGCTGATTTCTGACATGTCCAGTTTTTCACCAAGTCTGTGAACCTGTAATCTTTTGCACTTTTGCCATGCTTGTTTGAGCTTGATATGTTGTGAACTAGCAGTAGCTCAGTGTTCATCTTTTGCCAAGCATCTCCTGTAGATTACTGTCATGTGCTTTTTTGCTATGTTGGGGTGCTGTAGCATTGTTGCTTGTTGCATTTTAAGTGCTATCTTGCTGTATATCGCAGATTAGTGTCATTCTTGTTTTGCTTGCCATTTGCAAACCGTGCATCCGATTCCTGTGATCTTTATATCGATTTCGACCGAAATCATCTCATCTTTCCAGTGGCATGCTTGGTTTGCCAAGTTACTGCCATGTTAATCATTTTCCTTCCGGAGCACGCATATGCATCGCATACCATATCTTGCATATCATACATGTTTTGCATCACGTTGCTTGCGCATTTCTCGTTGTTGATTGTGGTTCCGTTTGTTTGTGTTCTTGTCTTGGGTAGAGCCAGGAGACGAGTTCGTGAACGAGGAACCTGTCGAGTACGCTTACGAGGATCAAGCTTTCGACAACTCTGAGAATCTTGCAGGCAAGATGACCACCCCTCGAAATCACTTCTATCTTTGCTATGCTAGTTGTTCGCTCTATTGCCATGCTCGCTACCTATCTCTTGCTATATCATGTCTCCCATTTTAGCCATGTCAGCCTCTAACCATCCTGTCCTAGCAAACCGTTGTTTGGCTTTGTTACCGCTTTTGCTCAGCCCCTCTTATAGCGTTGCTAGTTGCAGGTGAAGTTGAAGTTTGTTCCATGTCGGAACATGGATATGTTGGGATATCACAATATCTCTTATTTAATTAATGCATCTATATATTTTGGTAAAGGGTGGAAGGCTCGGCCTTATGCCTGGTGTTTTGTTCCACTCTTGTCGCCCTAGTTACTGTTATACCGGGATTATGTTCCTTGAGTTTGCGTTCCTTACGCGGTCGGGTGATTTATGGGACCCCCTTGACAGTTCGCCTTGAATAAAACTCCTCCAGCAAGGCCCAACTTTGGTTTTACTATTTGCCGCCTAAGCCTTTTCCCCCGGGTTTTCGCGAGCCCGAGGGTCATCTTATTTTAACCCCCCGGGCCAGTGCTCCTTCGAGTGTTGGTCCAAACCGAGCAGCCTCCGGGGCCACCTCGGGGAGACTCGAGGTCTGGTTTTACTCGTAGCTTGACTTATCCGGTGTGCCCTGAGAACGAGATATGTGCAGCTCCTATCGGGATTTGTCGGCACATTCGGGCGGCTTTGCTGGTCTTGTTTTACCATTGTCGAGATGTCTTGTAAACCGGGATTCCGAGACTGATCGGGTCTTTCCGGGAGAAGGTTTATCCTTCGTTGACCGTGAGAGCTTATTATGGGCTAAGTTGGGACACCCCTGCAGGGTATTATCTTTCGAAAGCCGTGCCCGCGGTTATGAGGCAGATGGGAATTTGTTAATGTCCGGTTGTAGATAACTTGTCACTTGACCCAATTAAAATACACCAAGTGCGTGTGTAGCCGTGATGGTCTCTTCTCGGCGGAGTCCGGGAAGTGAACACGGTATGTGTTATGGATGACATAAGTAGGTGTTCAGGATCACTTCTTGATCATTGCTAGATGACGTCCGTTCCGTTGCTTCTCTTCTCGCTCTCATTTGCGCAAGTTAGCCACCATATATGCTTTTGCCGCTGCAGCTCCACCTCTTTGCACCTCTTTGTCTTATAAGCTTAAATAGTCTTGATCTCGCGGGTGTGAGATTGCTGAGTCCCCGTGACACACAGATACTTCCAACACCAGTTGCAGGTGCCGACGATGCCGGTGCAGACAATGGCGTCGATCTCAAGTGGGAGTTCGACGAGGAACGTGGTCGTTACTATGTGTCTTTTCCTGATGATCAGTAGTGGAGCCCAGTTGGGACGATCGGGGATCTAGCATTTGGGGTTGTCTTATTTTCATCTGGATTTTGACCGTAGTCGGTCTATATGATTGTATTTTGGATGATGTATGAATGATATTTATGTATTGTGTGAAGTGGCGATTGTAAGCCAACTCTTTATCCCATTCTTGTTCATTACATGGGATTGTGTGAAGATGACCCTTCTTGCGACAAAACCACTATGCGGTTATGCCTCTAAGTCGTGCCTCGACACGTGGGAGATATAGCCGCATCGTGGGCGTTACAATTCACCCTGCGCGCAACGACCTGGAGTGCAAAGGGAAATGGGCCCAAGACCCCTGAGCGCGTAGGATGTAGACCGGCGGGGACCTCTCTGCTGAGCGGCGACGTGTTGATCTTCCGAGGCCGGGCATTGACTCAGAAAAGTGTGTCCGGCCAGAGTAATCAAGCGTGTTGGGTAAGGTGGTGCACCCCTGCAGGGAAGTTATATATTCAAATATCGTGTCCACGGTGATGGACGTTCAGACTTGTATCCTGATCTATTACAACTAGAACTGGTTACGTGAGACATGTGATGGATATGTGGCTCCGAGGTTGCTTTCTCGCTGGGAGTCAAGGAAGGATCTCTGGGCATTAATGGTACAACATGCGTACAACATGCTTGTTATTTATAAACTGCTATTCTATACTCTTCTAAATGCTGCAAGATGCTTGGAGCTGCTTGAAGACGCTAGTCTTCGATAGGCTAGGCCTTCCCCTCTATTCTGGCATTCTGCAGTTCAGTTCACAGATACACCACTTCCATTTGATACCAATGCATATTTAGTATAGATATGATGCTTGCGAGTACTTTGGATGAGTTCTCACGGTTGCTTTGCTACCCCTTTTCCCCCTTCTTCCTTCTTTCTGGTTGTTGCAACCAGATGGTGGATCCCAGGAGCCAGATGCCACCAACGTCGACTACTACTACTACCCCCTGAGGGTGCCTACTTCTACGTGGAGACCGCTGACGACCAGGAGTAGTTAGGAGGTCCCAGGCAGGAGTCCTTGCCTCTTCGATTGTGTTGCTTTTGTGCTAGCCTTCTTAAGTAGTCTTGTTTAACTTATGTGTGTATTCAGATATTGTTCCTTCCGCTGACTCTTGTGTATCGAGCTATGTATTCGAGCCCTCGAGGCCCCTGGCTTGTAATATAAAGCTTGTATTATTTTATTTTGTGTCTAGAGTTGTGTTGTGATATCTTCCCGTGAGTCCCTGATCTTGATCGTGCACATTTGCGTGTATGATTAGTGTATGGTCGAATTAGGGGCGTCACAACCACCTAGCTTCAGACATGCATTGCTTGCCATGTTGTAAATTTTCTCCATATTATGCTTCCGCTATTGCACATGAGGAAACCCCCAAAGTTTCCTCATACATTTTTAGGAGATTTTGATCCATTCCATCCATTGCATGATCCTAATACTTGTGTGCACAATATGCTCCCATGAATGATGTGCCATATAATTGCATGCTCGATTTGTGTCCCCATCATGATATACATAACCGCTATTCTTTGATGATGGATGCTCATGTTCTTATACCATGCATCAATTTTCTTTGACTGATGCCCATGTTGTGCTAACTCTCACGCACACATGCACATCATGATGGATGATGTGTACATTTACCACGCACACACTTTGTTTTGTTTGTCTATTTGTTGTGTAGGTACACATGCTTCTTTGCCAACCTCGCAATGCCATGAGTTGACGAAACGAGCTCTAGAGAGCAATGATGTTTTGGGATCCCGTGGATTGTCCTTACCACCGCTCCCTTCGTGCAGAGACTTCGCATATCTCTTCTAAATGGCTCTCGCATGGTTATGGGTTATATATGACTTCTCACTTTATGCTCGTGTTGACATGTTCACTTTGCATGATATGCTCATTTCTATGCCTTTTCCATGCATTTGTAACCCATGATTTGCATCTCACGTGACACTTGATTCTAGTACTTGTATGTCTATTTGCATGTTTGGTGGAGATATTGCTTGTTATTGCCATGTTTGCTTTGTGCCCCAATTCCTATGATGATCCTTTGATCATATATTGTTTTCATGCTTGTCATATGTCATGTGCATCGACTATGCCTACTATTTGCACACATGACATGATTCCATGATTACCTCTAGTATGTTGCATCTTTGCACTACTAGTTTGGATGACTTGACTGATATGATTGCCTATGTTGCATCACCAATGATTCATACTTGCTCATTTGATGCGGTTGATGTCATCCATTTCCATGCTTGTCAGATAATTGACTTGATTACCTCACAAATGTTGAACCATTGCTCTTTCCATTGTGTTGAGTGCCACCATATCTTCACTACATCCTATGAACATTATGCTTGGATTGTCTTGCACTTGCCCCATGTGTTTAGACATCTCATTATATTTGGTGGTGTGAATGATTCCTATGCCTACCATAGACCTTTGTTGAGCACTTTGTGCATTCTTGCTATGACATTGAGGTAGATGCTTGTTCGATTGTCACACATATTACCATCTTTATCTCACCTTTGCATGATTGTTTCTATGATGCCCTTGATTGTGCTCAATTTAGATGCTTAAATGCCATGCCACACTTCTTTGTCAAACCATATGCCATGCTTGCTGACGACACTTGTTGGGTGAATCACCACTTGAACGCTTGGTTTTGCACTAACATTAACCACATTTTTTCAAAGTGTTTGTCGTCCTGGCTCCTTTTGAAGGAATCACAAGACGGTGCGGCATTGGAAAATACCCATTTCGACATTCAAGATGATGAGTGCTTGGTGATCACCCACTTCTACATGGCGACGACATCTCTTTCCCATGGTGATTTGGTTTTGATCTGAGGACGGATCTTTCCCAAGGGGGAGGGGATGATGCAGAGCATTCTACATACATCACCATGTCAAGAGTTCCATTGCTAAGATACACACCAAACTTATACTTCAATCACACTAAGGTAAATTCCATCCTTAATGCGTGTCTTCTTAGTTCCCTTGAGGACGATATACTACTTGACCGTCCTACCATGTGCCCATATAGGTTTGAGCCCAATGATGAACATGCCATGGAGGAGGTCATCCACAAGTGAGCGCCTATACCATCCATCAGAGAAGCCTGGAAACGGAGAAGGAACCATCAAGGAGAAGGCGAGGATCCACCTACACCGCTGAGTATCCACGAGAAGGCGACATGATGCGAGCTTCAGGATACCCCGTGCGCATGGGCCCTTGGACCTCGTGCATAGGGAACCCCCGTGCCCATGGTACAAGCCAGTGTGCACGTGCTAAGTCGCCAGGTCGCTGGATACCCCATGCACAGGGGCTCGACTTACCCAGTGCACACGGGGCATCCTGCGTGTGGCTATTGGGCTTTGCCTTTTGAGAGAGTTCTGGACTAGGGGGTCCTCGGGATGTCGGCCTATGTCACCTGGGCCGGACTGTTGGGCCGCACTGTATCTGGACCGAAGACCTTTTGTGCCTTGGTGTGCAGTCCAAGTCAAGATGGAAGATTGAGCGTTCCCTTAATGTAACCAACTATATGTAAACCTTAGTACCCCTGGTGTCTATATAAACTAGAGGGTTTAGTCCGTAGAGACCAAGAGAGAACAATCGCCATCCTACTAGTTTAGGGTTTAGTTCATCCGATCTCGTGGTAAATCAACTCTATAATCCCCATATACACAAGCAATATAATCAAGCATGCCATAGGGTATTACCTCCTAGAGAGGGCCCAAACCTGGGTAAATGTCGCGTCTCGCGTCCCCTGATCCCCATCGATCTAAGATCCACAGTTCGGGACCCCCTACTCAAGATCCGCCGGTTTCGACACTGACATTGGTGCTTTCATTGAGAGTTCCATTGTCGGATCACCGAAGGATCGATGGCTCGCCTGATCTTCGGAGACGGCGTCGACACCAGGGACATCTTCACCCCCGGGCATCTTTTCGCGTTCGGCAGCATTGTCCTGCACACTGGCTCGACCGACCATCTCAACCAGGTCGACAATTTCGCACCTGACCATCAGATCAGGTTTGGTAAGTTCGAGTATGTCATCGATCCTCGGGGTGATCTGATCTTCACTAGCTTCTCAGCCTTACCTGCAACAACCATGGCCTCCGAAGCATTGACTTCGGAGTCTCTCCCCAATCTGATCTCCGAATCGGCCCTTACTGCACTACCGGCTTCGGGCTCGGAAGCAACTCCTATGTCCGAAGACCGGGAATCAACCCTGTCCGGACCCTTCCTGCTTATTGTGGATCCAGCCTTGAGCCTTAGCAAGAGTACAACGTCTGAAGGAGGGGATTCAAACCCCGCCGGACTCGCCCTTCTCACTACAGATTCGGCCTCGAGCCTTGACGAAAGTACCACATCCGAAGACAAGGGATTCGCCCTGGCCGGACCCATGCCTCGCCCCACCATTGCATTGGAGGTTAGCCCTAAAGAAATCTCTCACGCCAATCCGGCCAGCCTCGCCTTGTTGAATGAGGCGCTTGACCGAATCTAGATGATGACTATTGTCGATGGCCCGTCCTCGGCTCACGCTCAATGGAGCCTTGAGGCAGGCCATAGGGAATTTTACATCCCACCCACCACCCACATAATAGCCATTGTCAAAGACTTAACCGACATGCTGGACTATGCCTCCGAGGAGGCTGACGACATGGACGACAACGAGGAGGCCACGCCCGACACGGACGCCGCCCCTCTCGTCACTGGCCGCTGGACGACCACATCCACCTACAACATCTACACGGTGGACACCTCCAAGGACGACGGCGATGGCGCTAATGGGGCTGACACCCAGAAGGGATAGTAACAAGCCCGGAGAGGAGCCCTCCAAACGCCAAAGACAACACCAATGATCCAAGGGGCGACGTGGCAGGGAAAGCAACAAGGGCACCGGAGAAGGCGACACCCCGGACAACACGGAAGACGTCGGACCCCGCCCCCGAGCACCAGTCCGATGGCTTAGAGGGGCATGAGGGTCAGTATAACCCCGAGGACCCCAATGATTCCGAAGATAGCAATTACATGCCTCTCTCCGAAGAAGAGGTCAGCCTTGGAGCTGAAGATTTTATCGTCCCTGAAGATCCATCGAAATAGGAGCGGTTCAAGCAACAGCTCACAGCCACTGCGCGAAGCTTAAAGAAGCAGTAGCAAAAGATAAAAGCCGAACAAGACACCCTCAACGATAGATGGACGAAGGTCCTAGCAGCTGAAGAAGGGTACGACTATGAACGGAGAACAAAGAGCTAACGGAAGCGCAAATTGTTGCCGCAATTCGACGACAAGGCCTTCAAGCCCGCACCACCCAGAAGAACTCAAGGAAACCAACCCGATCGCCCCCTCGAGGAAGGGACAGGCCGGCTGGCGAGGCCGAATACCCACCTGCCCCTCCTCACCGTAATGGCAAGGAGGCGACATAGCCAGAATATTTGACACGACCTGGCCGCTAGAGCCGGTCAGTGAAGGTCCATCTATGGATCAAGAGGTTATCCTCCCAATAAAAGAGACAGATACCAGGCATGGCTCGACCAAAATGATAGAGTTCTGGACCTACATCGGGCCAGGATGGAATCCAAGGTTCGACGCGATGCAGCCTAAATAAGGGGAGCCGCTCACCTAATGTGCTTCACCGATGAGGTCATGCAGCACCAACTCCCAGAAGGGTTTAAAGCCGTGAACATCGAGCCATACGATGGAACTACGGATCCCCCCGTGTGGATTGAGGATGTCAGGACCCCGATCCTAAGTCACACTGACCTAGCATGTAACACATCATATCACTTTGCGGCCTCACGCATGGTATTCCCACGGGTGCCACCTTACCTGGCCCGGGACCGTTTGCGCCTTTTGGCTCATGTATATGATAGTGTCTCTAGCATTCATATGACAGAGAACCCAGGCCGACATGACTAGTCATAAACCCAAAGTGGCACTAACTTACAGGGACAGGCATACATGACCCAGCAACGAACATGTGGGTCATCAACGTATGAACCCAAGTCGTAGCAAGCTCTAAGGACTTAAAGGAACAACACGTGACATTTTCCCGAGGGGACAGACACAGGAACAAAGAAGGACACATGCCGGCCAGCCCAAGTGTTCCGGAGTAGTAGCAAGCTACCATGGCTCAGTGGAAGCACTAGGAGACATTTCCCCATAAGAGAGGCTACCAAGAATAAACAACTAGGTTGTTGGATCCCACACATATCAAGCATTTCAAAATCATAGACACAATATGCTCGATATGTGCAAATACAACATGGCATCACAACAAAACTCTACGACTCAAAGTATTTATTCATTAGGCTCCGGAGAGCCAGATATTACAAACATGGGTCTAATGACCCAACATTCAAGTCATACAAGCAATAAGCACATGCGGAAGCTTAACTTGTCTGAGTACAGACAACTACAAATGAAAAAGGCTAAGAAGCCTGACTATCTACAAGACCCTGCCGAGGGCACAAGATCGTAGCTGAGGTAACAAGCTAAACGTCGAAGTCCATGCGGAACTACTAGTGAGACTGAAGTCTCTCTTCAAAAACATAAATTAAGCAAACGTGAGTACAAATGTACCCAGCAAGACTTACATCAGAATGAGCTACATATGCATCAGTATCCACAAAGGGGTGGTGGAGTTTAACTGCAGCAAACTAGCTTTGACTCGGTGGTTATCCTGAACTATGACTGCAAGTAACTCTTTTGGGGTGGCGCACACGAGTCCACATATTCACCAATCAATACACCACTACAGATCCACTCCCATCCCCCTACGAGGACGCCATCCATAGCACTCACGCTTATCTTGCGCATTTTAGAGTATCCACTTTCACTTGTCTATGAACTGTATAGGCAACCCAGAAGTCCTTTACCGCGGACGCGGCTATTCGAATAGATCATGTTAACCCTACAGGGGTGTACTTCTTCACACACGCTATCACCACTTATCGTCGTTTACATGACATGTACTCGGCAACCTTCAAGCGGAAGCCCAGCGAGGGTGTCGGCCACGACCTGTCTAACCATAGAAGTCTCTAGTCCAGGTTTATCGCCTATTCGGGTTCCATCCGCAAGGAAATCCGGCCGGGGTGTCCTCAACGGCCCCAAACGATGTGTACAGGGTTCCCGGGTCACCAAACGGGCGACTTGGTACACCGGGCCACGTGCCAACCGCATCAGAGCCCACCCCTCGGGTCAGTGCTGCGCACGGCCTCCAGCATACTACAAACACCAGAAACTAGTTGCAACTCCTGGACAGAGATCAAGGCGATTAATAAGTCGAGAGGGGCACTTAAGCATTCCAATGCGTGGTAGTAGCTGTTCATGGATCACAAACACAGAACTCAGTTCCTGAGGACGGTTTCAATGAGACAACCCACCATGTACTCCTACATGGCCTCTCACCGCTACCTTTACCAAATCGTGTTCACACACATAGCTCTCAATAGTAGGACATGTTCACCACATTCCAATTCATCCCCGATGAATCAGACCTGACTCAACTCTAAGCAGTAGCAGGCATGACAACAAGCATGAATGAGTAGGATAATCAGGGCTCAAAAAACTCCTACTCATGCTAGTGGATTTCATCTATTTACCGTGGCAATGACAGATCATGCAGAGGAAAGGGGTTCAACTACCGCAGCATGTAACAGTTGAAGCGTTGTTGTCCTAATACAATAAAAGAGAGCGGAAGCGAGAGAGTGGGATTGTATCAGAATGAACAAGGGAGTTTTGCTTGCCTGGCACTTCTGAAGATAGTATAGCTCTTCATCGGTGTCATCGATCACATCGTCGGGACAATGTCTACTATGGGGGAACAACACCGGCAAACAGAGAAGGAACACAATCAATGCAATGCAACAATATGATGCATGTGACATGGCAATATGCTGTTGATTGAGCTAATGCAACTAGCAACGATTTAAATGAACTTGGTTTGAACCCAAGGTTCAAATTCAAACTCCATATGTGAGAATTCAAGTGCCATTTATATGATTGTCCTAAACAGTGGAAAAAAGTTGTTCTAACATGCATGAAAATGGTACAGATAGATAGATTGGATTTTTCTGATAATTTTTCATATATAACTTATTTCATTTGGAGTTATAGATTAATTTATATGAATTTTAGAAGTTTTAGCTATTTCCTGAATTATTTTAAATCCAGAAAATCCTTTACTGCGTCAGCATGACGTCTGAGTGACATCAGCAGGTCAATGGTCGGTCCATGTCAAACGTGACCAGTGGGACCCATATGTGAGTGTCACATCTAACTAACTAAATTAGTTAACACTAATTAAATCATAGTGCCAAACAAACAAGGGCATGGGCCCACCTATCATAGGCTCAGGCTAGTCAAACCCCGGTCAACAGGGGTCAAACCCATAGGAGTTGACCCGCGGCTCATCGCCGGCGAAGCCAGAGACGACGGAGACGTTCTGGTTTGCATCTCCGACGACCAAAAGGGCGGACGAGGGCATCTACGCGGAGCTGGAACTCGCCCGCATCCTCTCGTGGCAGCGGCTGGAGCTGGGGTGCCGGAGCTCACCGGAATGGAGCTCGCAGCAATGGCCGGAGTTCAGACCTTGGCGAAACGGCGTTGTGGAGTGCGGCCGAGCAAAGTGAATCACTGGGCAGCCTCCTGGGGTCACCAGGAACTCGGTGTGGTGCACGGGCATGACCCGTTCGAGCTCAGGCCACGGCAGCGACAAGACGGGCGGCGGCCGGAGCTCGGCTAGCACAGTCTAGGTGCTAGGGTGTCAAAACGACAGCGAGAAAGGAGGGGAAAGAACCGCGGCTCATAGAGAGGTGGATGTTGCAGATGGCAGGGTCGGGGAAGTGTTGGTTGCCGTTAATTCGACGGCGGTGATCCACAGCGGCCAAGGCCGAAGACGACGATGGTGGCGATGAAGCAGGGCCTCCGGTGTCGTGTAGCTCGGGAGAGAGGACGAGGAAGACGCGGCGGTGCTTCTGGGCTCAGCGTCAGGGCGAGGGGTGGCCGGTGGCCGCGGGAATGGCGATCGGCGTTGACGAGCTCTGTTCGGGAAGAGAGCAGAGGAGGGGGGAAAGAGAGAGCTGCGTGGAGGGGAGAGGTCGAGGGGAAGCAGGGGACTGCGTGGCGTCCAAAGCGACGTCGGGGAGGCGGCCGAAAGCAGGAGGTCGCCCAGCACGTGCCGGCGTGCGGCGACCACGCGCACGGCGTCCTACTGGCGCGGGGAGGAAGACGCCCCTGCCCCTGGTGGGTTGGGCTGTCTTACGGGCCGCCAGCTGGCCAGGTAAGTGGGCTGCCAGGTGCTATCCTCTCTATTTACTTTCTGTTTGTTTTCTATTTTGTTTAATTTGTTTTGATTTGATTTTTATTCCAAATCATTTTTAGTAGCTTCTGAAAAGATTTACGTGGCTTGATACCAATTAATCAAAGCCACTCACAAATTTTCAGAATTGTTGGACTTGCAATTCTTGATAGAAGAATTAAATCCAACTCAATTATTTATTGATTTAAATCCAAATGGCTAAAATAATTCCTCAAAAATGTTCCATAGTTTTCATTTGGACCAAAACCCTTGCCAAAAATATTAAACATCATTGAAGAGCATTTTGGAAACATTGGATGCATTTTCCAGGGTTATTTACCCTTGTTTTAATTAAAATTTTGAGGCTTCCAACTTTCCTCAATTCAAGTTTCTTGAATTTAGACATGATGCATGGATGCTCTCTGATGCAACTATTGCAAACAATTCTAGGACTGTGACAGAGGATTTTCTTCTCCACGTTCATATGGCACAAGGAGATGACCTCCACGCCATCAAATATCTGCCATTAAAGCTCAAAGGACCAGCCCGATGATACGTCCATTTTGCATCATGTTTACCTACTGTTATTTACAATGTTTTTACGCATAATAATGATTTTTGGAGTAATTCTAATGCCTTTTCCCTCATAGTATGCAAGGTTTACACAAAGAGGGAGAATACCGGCAGCTGGAATTCTGGACCTGAAAAAGCCACGTCAGAGTTACCTATTCTGCACATCTCCAAATGAGCTGAAAATTTACGGAGAATTTTTTTGGAATATATGAAAAATACTAGAGCAAATAACTACCGGAGGAGGCCCACCAGGTGGGCACAACCCACCTGGGTGCACCAGGCACCCCTGGTGCGCCCTGGTGGGTTGTTCCCTCCTCGGCCCACCTCTGGTGCCCCTCTTCTGGTATATAAGTCATTTTGACCTAGAAAAAATAAGGAGAGGACTTTCAGGATGGAGCGCCGCCGTATTGAGGCGGAACTTGGGCAGGAGCACTTTTTCCCTCCGGCGGAGCGATTCCACCAGGGGAACTTCCCTCCCGGAGTGGGAACTCATCGTCATCACCAACAACCTTCTCATCTTTCGGAAGGCAAACTCCATCAACATCTTCAACAGCACCATCTTCTCTCAAATCCTAGTTCATCTCTTGTGTTCAGTCTTTGTACCGAAACATCAAATTGGTACCTCCGGGTGACTAGTAGTGTTGATTACATATTGTAGTTGATTACTATATGGTTTATTTGGTGGAAGATTATATGTTAAGATCCATTATGCTATTTAATACCCCTCTGATCTTGAGCATGATTCTCATTTGTGAGTAGTTACTTTTGTTCTTGAGGTCACGGGAGAAATCTTGTTGCAAGTAATCATGTGAACTTTATATGTGTTCGATATTTTTATGATATGTATGTTGCGGTTCCTTTAGTGGTGTCATGTGAACGTCGACTACATGGCACTTCACCATATTTGGGCCTAAGGGAATGCATTGTGGAGTAGTTATTAGATGATGGGTTGCTAGAGTGACAGAAGCTTATACCCTAGTTTACGTGCTACTTTGTAAGGGACCGATTTGGATCAAAAAGTTTAATGCTATGGTTAGATTTTATCTTAATACTTTTCTCGTAGTTGCAGATGCTTGCGAGGGGGTTAATCATAAGTAGGAGGTTTGTTCAAGCAAGAACAGAACCTAAGCACCGGTCCACCCACATATCAAATAATCAAAGTAGCAAACACGAATCGAACCAACATGATGAAAGTGACTAGATGAAATTCCCGTGTACCCTCAAGAACGCTTTGCCTATTATAAGAAACCGTTTTGGCCTGTCCTTTGCCACAAAAGTATTGGGCTACCTTGGTGCACTTTACTTACCGTTACCGTTACTTGCTTATTACAAATTATCTTGCTATCAAACCATCTATTACCGACAATTTCAATGCTTGCAGAAATTACCTTGCTGAAAAGCACTTGTCATTTCGTCCTGCTCCTCATTGGGTTTGACACTCTTACTTACCGAAAGGACTACAATTGATCCGCTATACTTGTGGGTCATCAGGACACTTTTCTGGCACCGTTGCCGGGGAGTGAAGCGCTCTTGGTAAGGAAAAATTATTACTACGTGCTGAAATTTATTGTCACTTGTTACTATGGAGAACCATCCTTTGAGGGGTTTGTTCGTGCTATCTTCACCTCGACCGGAACCAAAATTAGTTGCCCCTCAAACTACTGGACCTACTGAAAATACGGTTATGAAATTCCTTCTGGTATGAAAGAACAACTGCTAGCTAATCCTTATGAAGGAGATGGAACTGAACATCCTGATATGCACGTTATATATGTGGATGAAATTTGTGGATTATTTAAGCTTGCAGGTTTCCCCAGATATGAAGCTAAGAATAAGGTTTTCACTTTATCTTTGATGGGAAAAGCATTGGCATGATATAGGCTATGCGATGATATTGGATCTTGGAACTGGAATCGACTGAAATTGGAATTTCACCAAAAAAAAATATCCTATGCATCTAGTTCATCGTGATTGGAATTTTATATATATATATATATATATATATATATATATATATATATATATATATAATTTCTTGCCTCGTGAAGGAGAAACTATCGCTCTATCTTGGGGAGGCTTAAGTCAATGTTATATTCATGGCCCAATCATGAGCTCTCAAGAGAAATTATTATTTAGAATTTTTATGCTCGGCTTTCTCATGATGATCGATCCATGCTCAATAGTTCTTGTATTGGTTCTTTTATGAAAAAGACTATTGAATTCAGGTGGGATATTTTAGAAAGAATTAAATGCAACTGAAGATTGGGAACTCGATGAAGGTAAAGAGTCAGGTATTAATCTTAAGTTTGAATGTGTTAAATCTTTTATGAATACCGATGCTTTTCACAAGTTTAGCACTAAATATGGACTTGGCTCTGAGATAGTAGACTCCTTTTGTGAATCTTTTGCTACTCATGTTGATCTCCCTAAGTAGAAGTGGTTTAAATATCATCCACCTATTAAAGAAGAAATTAAAGAACCAGTAATAGCTAAAGAAGAAACTATTATTTACAATGTTGATCCAATTGTGCCTATTGCTTATATTGAAAAACCACCTTTCCCTGTTAGGATAAAGGAACATGCTAAGGTTTCAACCGTGGTTCGGAAAAGTAATATCAAAGCACCCAGACCTTCAGAACAAATCAAAGTAGAACCTAGTGTTGCTATGGTTAAAGATCTCTTGGTAGAAAATGTTGATGGGCATGTTATTTACTTCTATGATGAAGCTGCTAGAATTGCCAAACCTGATGAAAAAGATAAACATAGACCTGTTGTTGGCATGCCCGTTCTCTCATTCAAACTAGGAGATCACTGTTATCATGGTTTATGTGAATTGGGTGCTAGCGTGAGCGCTATGCCTTTTACTTTATATCAAGAAATTATGGATGACATAGCACCCGCTGAAATAAAAGACATAGATGTTACTATCAAACTTGCTAATAGAGACACTATCACACCACTTGGGATTGTTAGAGATGTTGAAGTCTTGTGTGGGAAAGTAAAATACCCTATTGATTTTCCAGTTCTTGGTTCCCCACAAGATAATTTTTCTCCCATTATTTTTGGTAGACCTTTCTTGAACACCGTTAATGCTAAAATAGATTGTGAGAAACAAACTGTCGGTGTTAGTTTTGGTGATGAGTATCATGAGTTTAATTTTTCTAAGTTTAGTAGAAAACATCATAAGAAAGAATTACCTAGTAAGGATAAAATAATTGGTCTTGCTTCTATTGCCGTGCCTCCTACTGATCCACTAGAACAATATTTTCTAGACCATGAAAACGATATGCATATGCATTAAAGAAATGAAATAGATAAAATTTTCTTTGAACAACGACCTCTACTCAATCACAATTTGCCTATTGAAACTCTAGGAGGTCCTCCTCCACCTAAAGGTGATTCCATGTTTGAATTGAAACAATTGCCAGACACTTTGCAATATGCTTATCTTGATGAGAAAAAGATATATCCTGTTGTTATTAGTGCTAACCTTTCAGAACATGAAGAAGAAAGATTATTGAAAATTCTGAAGAAGCACCGAGCTGCTATTTGGTATATTCTTGCTGATCTTAAGGGCATTAGTCCCACTCTATGTCAGCACAAGATTAATATGGAACCTGATGCTAAACCCTTTGTTGATCACCAACGACGTTTGAATCCTAAGATGAAAGAAGTGGTAAGAACTGAAATATTAAAGCTTCTTGAAGCAAGTATAATTTATCCCATACTGATAGTAGATGGGTAAGTCCCATTCATTGTGTCCCTAAGAAGGGAGGTATTACTGTTGTTCCTAATGATAAAAATGAACTTATTCCACAAAGAATTGTTACTGGCTATAGAATGGTAATTGATGTTAGAAAATTAAATAAAGGAAATAGAAAAGATCATTACCCTTTGTCTTTTATCGATCAAATGCTAGAAAGACTATCTAAGCACACACACATTTGCTTCCTTGATGGATATTCTGGTTTTTCTCAAATACCTGTTTGACAATCCGATCAAGAGAAAACCACCTTTCCTTGCCCTTTTGGAACTTATGCTTATAGACCTATGTCTTTTGGTTTATGCAATGCACCTGCTACCTTTCAAAGATGTATGAGTGCTATATTCTCTGATTTTTGTGAAAGGATTGTTGAGGTTTCCATCGATGATTTTTCTGTTTATGGAACTTCTTTTGATGATTGCTTAAGCAACCTTGATCGAGTTTTGCACAGATGTGAGCAAACAAATCTTGTCTTGAATTGGGAGAAGTGCCACTTTATGGTTAATGAAGGAATTGTCTTGGGGCATAAAATTTCTGAACGAGGTATTGAGGTTGATAAAGCTAAAGTTGATGCATTTGAGAAAATGCCATGCCCTAAAGATATTAAAGGTATTCGCGGTTTCCTCGGTCATGCTGGTTTCTATAGGAGGTTTATTAAAGACTTCTCTAAAATTTCTCGGCCTCCTAAAAATATTTTGCAAAAGGATGTTCCATTTGTTTTTGATGATGATTGTGTGGAAGCCTTTGAAACACTTATGAAAGCCTTAACTTCTGCACCTATATTACAACCACCTGATTTGAACTTGCCTTTTGAAATTATGTGTGATGCTAGTGATTATGTTGTTGGTGCTGTTCTAGGATAAAGAGTTGATAAAAAATCAAATGTTATTCATTATGCTAGTAAAACTCTAGACAGTGCTCAACGAAATTATGCTACTACTCAAAAAGAATTTTTAGCAGTTGTGTTTGCTTGTGATAAATTCAGATCTTGTATTGTTGATTCCAAAGTAAATGTTCACAGCGATCATGCTGCTATAAAATATCTTATGGATAAGAAAAATGCTAAACCTAGACTTATTAGGTGGGTTCTTTTGTGACAAGAATGTGATTTACATAGTACTGATAGAAAAGGAGCTAAGAACCCGGTAGCTGATAACTTATCTAGGTCAGAAAATATCCTTAATGACCCACTACCTATTGATGATAGTTTTCCTCATGAACAACTAACTGAAATAAATGTTTCTCATAACACTCCTTGGTATGCTGACTATGCTAATTACATTGTTTCTAAATATATACCACCTAGTTTCACATACCAACAAAAGAAAAAAATCTTCTATGATTTAAGACGTTACTTTTGGGATGACCCACATCTTTATAAAGGAGTATATGGTATTATTAGATGTCGTGTACCTGTCGGCGTCCTGGGAACGGGGGTACCCAGACTTGCCTTCCTGCGGCCCAGGGCGTGGCTCCACTAACAGCCTGGTACGGCCCCTCTTCATTAGCAACCACTCAACACCCTTGCGAGGGGCCAAGCCTCGCGAGGCGGACGACACCAAGACCTCACCTAGGGCGGCCTCACTAGGCTAGCTCTAGAGGAGCGGAGATATGAAGACAAGGGGCGCCTCGCGAGGTGCGCATGACGTGAGCCATGACGACCAAGGCCAGGCGGGCGCCAGCGGGTGCATAGTACCAGTTGCTTCTTTGGTGCTAAAGGGGCAGGCGCAGGCAAGGAGTCCCGAGGCGTCAGGCAAAGGTTTCCATATCGGTGCAACGAGACCAAGACCAGCAGGACGGCAGGACGGAGGTCACCGAGGAGCCCATGGCGGCGTCACCACCAGAGCCTTTGGCAGGCGAAGACCACCTTTTATCAGGATAGCTTGTACTAGTTATCTCCCTTCAAAATTGGCCGCTGTGGGATCCCTTCCCGCCTAACATTTGGGAAGAGGACTAGTGACTCTATAAATAGGACTAGCCACCACCATAGGAGAGGGGGATCTTGGACGGGTCATTCGGACCATCCTCACACACACCAGCTCACCGAGCTCAAGAACACCTCTCCTCAGGAGGCTGTCCATCCCTTGTAGTTGTTCATCCTCAGCCTGCAAGGCAATCCAGCACACCACACTGGAGTAGGGTATTACACCACAACGGTGGCCCGAACTAGTATAAACCCTCGTGTCTCTTGTTCTTTGGGTTCATCGGGCTAGGCCTTGAGATCATTGTGAGAGCGAGCGAGGGAGAGAGAGATCTTCGTGCGCACCCCAGTGTTTGAACCTCTAGGGTTTGCTGGAACCCGTAATCTGACATTTGGCGCGCCAGGTAGGGGTGCGCTGAAGCCTTTCTTTCGTCGATCCATGCTCCGCCGTATCCATGGCTGACGCTCACAGAGCCTGCTCTGAGTGCCGGGCAGCCCTCGCTGCGCGGGTCGCTCAGACTGCGCCCGTTGGCGGACCTCCCCGGCGTTCTCCATCACCCACTGCCAACATCGCCACCGGCCCGGCAGGAAACGAGCAGCAAGCTTCATCGTTGCACCCTTCCGTTCGGCAAGATGGACGCACCGCCACCCCGTCGCTGACTCCAGCCGGCTCGTCGTCCCACGCACGTCGCGCGCCCACGGACGCGCAGGCCGCACTGCTCATGGCACACGAGCTCCTGCGTTACCGCCCGGTCGACGACCTCTACGAGGACGGGCTGGACCGCATCGCCGAGCTCGTCAGCACCGCTGGGGGCTCTCCTGCACCGTCCCTCTCGCTACCTCACCCCCCTCCAGCTGCGGGCAACGTAGCCCATGGAGTGCCTCCACCACCTCCGCATCAAGACGCCGCCCTCGCACAAAGACGTGCGGCCCCGCGGCATGACCCGCCGCGCCGGGCGCCCGCACAAGAAGAAGGAAGCTGCCAAGAAGTCCCTCGGCCGCAAGAAAACTCTCCCGCACACCCAGCACCGCCACGCAAAGACCGCGCGCCGCCTGCAGCGGTGGCGCGTGGATATCAAGATCAAGCTCCGCCTTCGCTGCGTGCTCCGGTGACCACATCAGGCTGCCGTGCCTTCACCCCCGAACTGCGCAGCGTCGTCTGGCCCGGCAAGTTCAAGCCAGACCTGCCTCCGCGCTACGACGGCACCCCCGACCCCACGGAGTTCCTGCAGCTCTATGAGCTAAGCATCGAGGCGGCCAACAACGACAAAAAATTCATGGCGAACTGGTTTCCCATGGCCCTCAAAGACGGAGCGCGCTTGTGGCTCCTGAGCTTGCCTGCGAGATCAATCTCCTCCTAGGGCGAGATGCGCGAGCGCTTCGTTGCCAACTTCCAAGGCACTCGCGACCCCCCCCAGCCGCGGCCGACCTGCGGTGCATCAAGCAGCAGCCAGGGGAGACTCTGCAGAAGTACATCCAGCGCTTCAACAGTGTCCGCCTCAAGATCCCCAAGGTGATGGACGAGGCTATCATCTCCGCTTTCTCTGATGGCGTCCGCGACGTCAAGATGAAGGAGGAGCTCGCCATCCACGGTGAACTATGTACAGCCCTGGAGATGTTAAACATGGAAACCAAGTGTGCAAGGGCTTAGGAAGGGCACCTTTCCCTCCTCGAGCTCCCAGCTACTGACCAGGAAGACAAGAAGGCCAAGGCCAAGGACGTGAAGTGCAAGGGGGCTGTCGTGCTCGCGGCGGAACCAGAAACGAAGCACGGCCGCGACCACCCCGAGTCATCCAAGGCCAACCGCCCGTTCTACGCCTTCCACAACGTGCACAGCCACAACACCAACGACTGTCAAGAGCTCAGGGCCATCCGCGATGGGCACTTCGGTCGACGCCCGGAGGGCGGCGACCGCGGCTACGACCAAGGAGGAGGAGGAAGTGGGGGATGCTGGTACGACCGCGGCCCTCCCCAGGAGTGGCGTGACCGGCCTCGTGAGGACCGCTGGCAGGACCAGCCTCGTGAGGGCGCCTGGAGGGAGGAGCCTCATGAGGACCGCCCTTAGGGTAACGCCGGCCTCCCTCCGCTACCGCCACCACCAAGGAGGAATGACGACCGCCATCCGGACGAGGGGATTGGGGGCTTCCAAGAGCCTCGTGCCATCGCCTGCATCTTGGGCGGCGCTCAAGCCCCAGCCACTTAGCGTATCTTCAAGCAGTTTGCTCGTGAGGTGAACGCGGACCTTCCCAGGCTCGAAGCCACACGCTCGCTCAGGTGGTCCAAGTGCGCCATCACCTTCAGCTCGTCCGACCAGCTCAAGTGCGCGGCAACTACTGGCGCCCTCCCGATGCTTTGCTCACTCATCATCAACAACGTCCAAGTCACCGAGACCCTCATCGACGGTGGCGCAGGGCTCAACGTCCTATCCGTCGAGACGTTCGACTACCTCCAGGTGCCATACAATCAGCTACAACCTACCAAGCCCTTCTCAGGAGTGACCGACGGCATCACCACCCCGATAGGGCAGGTCCGCCTCCCTGTCACATTTGGCCAGCGTGACAACTACCGCACCGAGCTCATCGACTTCGACGTCGCCCACATCCGCCTACCGTACAACGCCATCCCTGGGTATCCAGCATTGGCCAAGTTCATGGCAGTGACCCACCACGGCTACAACGTCCTCAAGATGCCAGGGAGCGGCGGCATCATCACGGTCCCCTGTGAAGAAATACAGTGTGCTCCCTCGAGCACGCTTACCAAGCTACAGCGGCCGAAGACCCCGACAGCAAAGGCACCCTATACCCTCCTGAGGCCATCCCCAAGAAGAAGAAGCAGCTACTCCACAAAGGGCCTCAGGAGAGTGGCATTTCCAGCGGCACCACCTCAGGATCCGCATCCGCAGCTGGGGCGCTTCCCTCCCTCGCATAGGAAGGCGCGCCCGGCACCTTCCTCAGGCTAGGCTCGGGGGCACTGTTCTGGAGCGCCTCTGACCTAGCAAACGTCGCGAGAGAGGCGCTCGGGCACCATGTGGAGGCGTGCTTCGCCGCACGCTTCCCTTAAGAGGGCACAAGGCGTGGAGCACCTAGTGCTCAGGAGTTCATCACCAAGGCGATCCAGGAGCTTAATGAGGCAAGGATCATACGTGGCGATCGTCGCCCACCACCCGGTGCAGCTCCCCATCCTGGCGAGGACGGCGGGCTGCACGTCTGCGTCGACCTTCCATGGTTCAATAGGGCCGCATCTCAGGGGCGCTTCTGGCCTTCGCGCATCGGACGGTGCAAGGGCCCACCTCACAGCTATGTTCGCATGGCATTCGGCCTGCCGAACGCGGCTGTCACCTTCCAGCGCCACCTGCGGAGCATTCTGGCGGCTCAGGAGGCCAGACATCACGCTGTCCTGGCGGAGATCGCAACAGTTCTTCAGGAGCCACCTGGGCCTGTGGAGCCTCCTGAGGCTCGGGACCCTGGCGGCTCGTGAGGAACAGCTCCTTCGGCACGCATCTTCGGCTACTCCAACATCACTCGAGCTACGGTATTAGGTGACTCTTTCCAGTTCATTCAGTTGGGGGCGCCCTTCGGGCAGCATTATCCCCAAGTCACATGGGCCTGTCCCTGCGACATGTTTCCTTTTGCATCTTTAGCTTACTCTGTTGGGAGCGCCCCTCG
Organism: Triticum aestivum; assembly: GCF_018294505.1. Lineage (NCBI taxonomy): Eukaryota > Viridiplantae > Streptophyta > Magnoliopsida > Poales > Poaceae > Triticum > Triticum aestivum. Next base: position 153,016,414 of record NC_057796.1, read on the forward strand.
GGCTGCATCATCCCCAGGCTGCTCGGGTCTGTCCCAGTGGCATGTATCGTTCTTGCATCTATCTGAGCTAACTTGCCTCATTGCTTGAGCCCTTTCATGATTATCACCTGCTTGCCTGTTACCCATCGCGGCCGCCCGCGCTGCCGATCGGCCCCCTGCTCGTCCCGCAACAGGGGCTACTCCTGGCTGGCCTTGACCATGGCATCGCGACCTGGCATACCAGCGGAAACTGAGTTTGCTCGAGGGCCGGGACCCGAGGACGTAGAGCACGTAGAAGGGCGTGAAAATGAGGGGGAAGCTCACGCGAGCCTGACCCAGCTGACGGACGAATCTGGCGCTGCACAAGGGATCGACTCTGGACCACTAAGATAAGTCTCGCACTCAAGTTAGCCTAGCGTTGCGACACAGGATTCCCATCTCTTATAGCCTTGCTACGGCGACGCTGCCTTCCTTTCCTACCTTCGGGTAAGTTCCTTGCACACTAAAGGGGACCTCTTGAGCATCGCGTCTCAGGAGCTCTCACCGGACCTTGGGCCGCTCACCACCTGGCCTTGACCACGGCATCGCGACCTGGCATACCAGCGACGGCTGCAGCCTACCTGGGGATAGGGACCTGTCAGTATAGAGCACTAAGCTACTGTAAGGTTGGAAAGGGGGACTAAGCCGAAGCAAGCCATGTGATCCTAGATCTTCATAATAAGGACGATATTAAACACAAAAGGCACTACAGATCCTTTGCACGCCCCCATGGGGTTCATCTCGATTCCTCGCAGGGAACAAAAGAAGAAGATTTCTAGGAGCCGTATCTACAAGCGTCGCTGCCGACACCATCATCAACAGTGGGCCACGGGAGTCCGACGCCAACCCCATCCAGATCAACGGTGGCGACGGGCGGACGCTGCTGCCGCGCTCTGGGCATGGCGGGAGCTCGGGGGCACGTAGCTGTCGTCGCTCGTCTCCCAAGTCCCGTAAAGCTCAGGAGAGTCGCTGGACTCCCAAGCACCGTCGCTGCTGTCGGAGGAACCGCTGGCGAGGCCAGCGGTGGGCCCAGCGCCTGCCGCTGCGCCGTCCCGACGGCCCCCTCCAGGGTAGCACTCCAGGCAGTGGCCTTCCTCGTCGAAGACCTTGAAGAACATCGTTGAAGCACCATCGTACTCGAAGTGGATGGCAAGGGCGCCCTCCGCACGGCAAGTGCCGGCGACATCGCCCGATCCATGGGTCATGAAGATCTTGCCCGGGGACACTACCTCAACCTCCGCTCCCATCGCCGGGGTGTCGCACTCGGCATGCTGCAGCCATAGCTCGAGTGGCCCCCTCAGCGGCATCTCTACAGAAAAGAATTGCGGGAATCAGATCCAGGAGCATGGTGGCATCGCCGCCCACACCACAAGTTCGCGCGAGGAGCCCTCGGCGTGGGTTCGCGGGGCAGCGGCGCGCACCGCCACGGCACGACCACCGTGGCCACTGCGCGGTCGGCGCTAGTTGCTGCCTCCTCCTCCGGAGCCCTCTGCCTGGGTGTAGGATAGCTGGGGGAGGCCGTTTGTACCAAGGCCTCGTCACCTCCGGCCTCACGACGACGTCACGAGGGTGAGCCAGCCTCTTCTTCGGTGGAAGCGGCCCTAGCTCTTCACGGGGGGTCTTTCCCTTCTCAGCAGTGGAGAATCTCTGTATCGGCGCCATGAGCATCGCAGGAAGGAGGAAGAAGAAGAAACGGGCGGAATGGAGCAAGAGATGAGCAACGGGGGCTCCGCCCCCTCCTCATTTATAGGCAGAAGGAGGCCAACCGCCGGCCTCCACGATCGCAGGTAAGGATGGTTTTTCTGCATGCAGCAGGGACTCGTCAAGTCAGGTAGTTGCTGAGGCTGCATGGGGAAGCGGAGGCGCCCATGTCCCGTCAGTCGCCACACGTCAACCAAGGCTACAGGCTATTGGGCCAGCAGCGCTCCGCAGTTGCCCTTTGGCTTCGCCTCAAAGCCAAGTCCGAGTGTGCCTTGGGCCCGGGGGCTACTGTCGGCGTCCTGGGAATGGGGGTACCCAGACTTGCTTGCCTGCGGCCCAGGGCGTGGCTCCACTAAGGGCCTGGTATGGCCCATCTTCATCAGCAACCACTCAAGACCCTCACGAGGCGAACGACACCAAGACCTCCCTCGGGCGGCCTCACTAGGCTGGCTCCCGAGGAGCGGATATATCAAGGCAAGGGGCGCCTCGCGAGGTGCGCGTGAAGTGAGCCATGATGACCAAGGCCAAGCGGGCACCAGCGCTCGTAGAGTACCAGTTGCCTCTTTGGTGCTAAAGGGGCAGGCGCAGGCGCAGGCGAGGAGTCCCGAGGCGTCAGGCATAGGTTTCCATAATGGTGCAACGAGACCAACACCAGTAGGACGGCAGGACGGAGGTCACCATGGAGCCCTTACGGCGTCACCACCAGAGCCTTTGGCAGGCGAAGACCACCTTTTGTCAGGATAGCTTGTACTAGTTGTCTCCCTTCAAAATTGGCCGTTGTGGGATCCCTTCCCGCCTAACATTTGGGAAGAGGATCAGGGCCTCCATAAATAGGACTAGCCACCACCATAGGAGAGGGGGATCTTGGATGGGTCATTCGGACCATCCTCACACACACAACCTCACCGAGCTCAAGAACACCTCTCCTTAGGAGGCTGTTCATCCCTTGTACTTGTTCATCCTCAGCCTGCAAGGCAATCCACCACACCACACTGGAGTAGGGTATTACACCACAATGGTGGCCCGAACCAGTATAAACCCTCGTGTCTCTTGTTCATTGGGTTTTTCGGGCTAGGCCTTGAGATCGTTGCGAGAGCGAGCGAGGGAGAGAGAGATCTTCATGCGCACCCCAGTGTTGAAACCTCAAGGGTTTGCCGGAACCCGTAATCCGACAGTACCTGAGCATGAACAGGAACAAATCCTACGAAAATGTCACTCCGAAGCTTATGGAGGGCATCATGCGGGAGATAGAACTGCTCACAAGGTATGCAATCTATTTTTATTGGCCTACTCTCTTCAAAGATGCACGTAAGTTTGTTTTATCTTGTGATGAATGTCAAAGAATTGGTAATATCGGCAAGCGTCAAGAAATGCCTATGAATTAATTCACTTGCTGTTGAACCATTTGATGGTTGGGGTTTCGATTATATGGGACCTTTTCCTTCCTCTAATGGGTATACTTATATTCTGGTTGTTGTTGATTATGTTACTAAGTGGGTAGAAGCTATTCCAACTAGTAGTGCTAATCACAATACCTCTATTAAAATGCTTAAGGAAGTTATTTTCCAAAGGTTTGGAGTCCCTAGATATTTAATGACTGATGGTGGTTCACACTTTATCCATGATGCTTTCTCAAAAATGCTTGCTAAGTATGATGTTAACCATAGAATTGCATCACCCTATCATCCTCAATCTAGTGGTTAAGTTGAACTTATCAATAGAGAAATAAAATTAATATTACAAAAAACTGTAAAAGGTCCCGAAAGAATAGGTCTAAGAAATTAGAAGATGCACTTTGGGCCTACAGAACAGCTTATAAAAATCCTATGGGTATGTCTCCTTATAAAATGGTATATGGAAAAGCTTGTCATTTGCCTCTTGAGTTAGAGCATAAAGCATATTGGGCAATCAAAGAACTAAACTATGATTTCAAGCTTGCGGGTGAAAAGTGGTTATTTGATATTAGCTCATTAGATGAATGGAGTACCCAAGCCTATGAAAATGCCAAACTATTTAAAGTAAAATTTAAAAGATGCCATGATAAAAGAATCCAAAAGTGAGAATTTAAAGTTGGAGAATATGTTCTTTTGTATAACTCTCGTTTCAGATTCTTTGCAGGCAAAGTTCTCTCCAAGTGGGAAGGACCATATATTATCGAAGAAGTTTACCGTTCTAGAGCTATCAAAATAAATAATGCCGAAGGTACTAACCCGAAGGTTGTCAATGGGCAAAGAATTAAATGCTATATCTTAGGTACGCCTATTAATGTTGAAAGCAATATTATGAAAACTATGACACTGGACGAACACATAAAAGAAACCTTCCGGAACACTCCAGAATCGTGAATAAAAGGAGGTACGTGATACGGTAAGTAAACGGACCCCCAAAAATCTGCAAAAATATTTTTTGTCAGTTTTGGAATATTACAAAATTTAGGAAAATAATAAACAACCAGTAAGGCAACCGAGGAGGGCACAAGACACCAGGGCGCGCCTGGCTTGCCTGGCGTGCCCAGGTGGATTGTGCCCACCTCGGGTACTTTTCAGATTCCGTTTTTCTCCTATTTGCTTGTTTCCCAAGATAAAAAAAATCTTTACATACCCCCCAAACCTATTAACCATCATATCTCAAACAAATCTTCTGTTCTTGTTTCTTGCTGATTTCTGTCAGAGTTTTTCAAGCTAGGCATCATGTCTTCTCCCTCCTCTAACAACGTAGAAGAGGATGTTTGGTTGATGAAGATGGAACCGAAGAGAGAAGAACCAAAGGAAGCCTTCAACGGGGACTCGAGAAAGGAAGCTACTGGAGATCAAGCTCCAACAGTAGAGCAGGCCTTGCCCACCGAAGAAGAAGAAGATATCCTTCAACCATACTATGAATATCTTACCCCTACATAAATTGAAGCTTTTAGGACAATTGAAACAGTTCGTGTTCAAAACAAATATCTCACTCGTGAAAATATTCTATTGCAAAAGCACATCATCGATCTACGAAGCGTAATCCGTAGATTGGAGTATCTTTTAAGCCAGAGGTTAAGCTCGTTTCTACCTCATCACCACCACCATCACCTTCGTCACCACCAAAGGAGACTTGAGTATTCGGTATGGGCACTCCCCTTGGCCTGTGCCAAGCTTGGGGGAGGTGCCCCGGTATCGTATCACACCACCTCTTTTGCCTTTATTTATCTTAGTTCGATCTTTAGTTATCTTTTGAATTAGTTGAATAAATTTTAGTTCGATCCTTTTAGAGTGTTTTGCTTAGTGATCTACCTATCTTTGTAATCGTGCACGAAATATATAATAAAGTATAGTTCGAGTTTTGCTTTCTTTACTTTTATGTTTCAATCAAAATAAAGAAAAGAATAATGAAAATATCATATGCTAATCTTATTGTAAGTAATGACATCACATAAGGAAAAGTATAAGTGGCAAAATTTATTGGAGATTGACAAACATAGCATTGGACAATGATGCAATGAATGAAAGAATTAATAAGGGAAGAGAAGATTCACATGCAAATATACTATCTTGGACATCTTGTATGATTGTGAGCCCCCATCAATATATTTTATGCCAAAATTGTTAACATTAGACAAGGAAGACAACGTGACGATTTATGGTTGTTCATATTCACGTAGAAGTTATATTGTCATAGATCCTTTAACATGTGGTGCTTGCCCCCTATCTTTGCTAGGCCATAAATTCCGCACTAAGTAGAGATACTACTTAAGCATCCAAAAACCCTTAAACCCAAATCTTGTTTTGAGAGTTCACCATACCTACCTATGGATTGAGTAAGATCCTTCATGTAAGTTGTCATTGGTGCAATAAGGCAATAAAAATTGATTCTAAATGTGCTAGATCATTTAGTGTAAGATAAAATTGAGCGTTGTACGAACTTGTGATGGCAAAATAATAAAGGCGACATACTGCATAATAAAGGTTGCTATCATAAGGGGCAATATAACTTGACGTTCTTTTGCACTAAGAGATTGAGCATACAAACCAAAAGCGCATGAAAACCTCTACCTCCCTCTGCGAAGGGCCTATCTTTTAATTTTATGTATTTACTTTCTTGCAAGAGTCAAAGTATTCTTCCCTACTCCTTTTTATTTTCTCTTTTGCAAGCATCATGTGGTGAGGAAAGATCAAGGCACATATATCCAGTTGGGTATGAGTGAGCATGAGTTATTATTATTGACATCACCCTTGAGGTGAATACGTTGGGAGGCAAAACTATAAGCCCCTATCTTCCTATGTGTCTGGTTGAAACTTTTTGCTCATGCGGTGAGTGTTAGCAATCATAGAAGATCATATGATGGTTGAGTATGTGGACTTGGAAAAAGGCTCCGATTGTCGGGGTAAGTGGCCACGGGTAGCCAAACCGGCTACCCCTGGCTCTTCAGAAAATTTATCAGGCCTTTGGGCCTTCAAGCACTCCAAGCATTTGGGCCGCCTTCCCCGGCCGGCTACCACTAAAGCCGACTCCCGGAAGGCGACCCAGCCTCACCGACTCCAAGAAGCCGGCCAAGAGAAACGCCGACTCCTAGAAGCCGGCCGAGACCACAACCGCCCCTACATAACGATGACCTGACGGGGCATGGCCACAGTGCGGCCCACGACCCCCGAAGCCCGAGGCAGGCATGGTTACAGGAGGCCGTACGGGAGGGATGTCTCCCGTGCGGCCGGGCATTGTAGCCACGCCAGCTATGACGTCATCCACGACCCACTCCTGTACGGCCCAAGGACTGCGGGCCCCTTCAGCCACAGAGAGGCGTGAAGGCGGCCCGGCTTTCCCTAGTCGGCCGGGAGCATAGCCGGCCTCCGGAAGCCGGCTACTCCCTTCCTCGAAGCAGGAGCCCCATTAAGGAGACAAGACGAGGTGAGGCTACAGTGATAGCCCCCGACGCGGATCACTGTAGCCACGCTTACCTCGACAAAGCCCTCATCATCAGAGGCGCGGCTACAGTAAGCAGCCGCCGACAAGACCCTAGGCGGTGGGGCCGGCCTGCCGACCGAGTAGCCGGCAGCCGGCGGGACCCACCAGCCGGCGGGACCCAGCAGCCGGCGGAGAAGCCGGCAGGCATAGACACTGACGGCTGGGGCCAGTTCCCAGTCGGATTACCATTGTACCCCCGGGGGGTAGGCCTATATAAACCCCCCGGAGCACCCATGCAAAGGGTTGGCCACTGAGCATAGTTCGCACCCAAGCATAGTTGGCACCTCTGCATGTTTGGCTTCCAAGCATAGCACACGCACACACACCATAGATAGAGAGAAGCAAGAGCTAGCCTTGTTCTTCTTCTCCCTTGATCCCAACAGCTCTAGGAGCGATTGTAGCTACTCTTTATCGAGCTAGTGATCATGCGGAGGCCCCGCAGAGCAGGACTAGGGGTGTTATCTCCTCGGAGAGCCCCGAACCTGGGTAAGATTCGCCGGCGTGCATGTCTTCGCCTCATCCCGTTTCCAGGCACCGGCGACGTCTTATTGGCTCCCACAATGATAAGCCATCCTTTGGCATATGTCGCACCAACCACCCGACATTTGGCGCCCACCGTGGGGCGAGTTGCACCGTCGTCCGGAGACCTGTTCTGGACGGGAACCTTCTTCCTTCCCCGCGAGCGCAGCCAGCCTACTGCGCCCGATGGCGCTTGCCCCGACGCGCTGCAAGGCGTCGACGACGCCTGCGCAGCGAGCCGCCTCGCCGATCTGCTCGGCGAGACTCGCATATCCGACGAGACTGCGTCCGACGCAGGCACCGACTACCCCGAGAGCCGCCTCGTCAGCCTCCTCGACCAACTTCACGTCTCCAGCGAGCCTGCTGCGGACATGGAGTCTGTCGGCTCCACCGACCCGATGCTCATCGACTCCGACACCGCGTCACTCGACGCCTACCCCTCCGACGTGGTGGTCATCGACGACCCACTCCCTCGAGCTGACAGCGGCAGCAGCGCTGTCACCGAAGTGCTGGTCATCAGCCACGTCTCCAACTCGGGCGGGAGCGCCCGCGACGCTCAGCAAGCAGTGATGCACGACCTCTCCATCCCCCTCCCGGCCGACGCCGACGCCGAGACCCTGGAGGCACGCCGTCTTGCCCTCATCACGGAGAGCAAGAAGATAGCCTCGATGAGACGCCTCACCGAGGCCCACCAGCGCGAAGTCGACCGCGCCGCCTTCGGGACGCCGCCGCCGAGCGGCCCGAGCCGAGCCGGCTTCGTCCAGAAGCGCGGCGCAGCCGTTGCCAGCATGCTGGGCGCAGATCGCCCCGTCTACGCCACCCCGCTCGAGAATCTGCGAGCCGCTCACGCGGCAGCAGAGGAGCTCAATGGGCTGGGAGCCGATGAGCTCCCCTACATGACAAGACGGATCCACCAGCTGATCGACGCGGCTGCAGAACGGCACGAAGCCGGCGCCCGAGCTGATAGCCATCCCCCGCGCCGGGAGCACGCCGCGACGTCCCGCTCGCCGACTGCGAGCGGCACGCGCCAGAAGAAAGACAACGAGCCGGCTGCCAGCCGCAGCCGGACCCGCATCACTATCGAGCGCGACGCGGAAGGCCGCCCTCGGGTGGTCGAACACCAAGGAAACCTGCCGCCTCCCCCGCCTCGAAGAGAAAGACGCCTCACTCCGCCGCCCATCACACATCCGACTCTTGGCGACCGACTCGGCCGCCGAGAAGGAGTCGGCGAGAGTGACGCCTGCCACAGGATCGACCGCCTTGCTCGGTCCCTGGCGTTAGAAGAAGAAGACGATGTCGGCCCGCCATGCTTTGGCCCCCGCATCCGCGACGAGCCCTTCCCCAAAGGGTTCTCGCTCCCCAGAGACACGCCCAAGTACAACGGCTCGGTGAAGCCGGAAGATTGGCTCATCGACTACTCCACAGCCGTCAGCATCGCCAACGGCAACCGGCGCGTTGCCGTGAAGTACGTCCCCCTGATGCTGCAGGGCACGGCGCGCACATGGCTCAACAGCCTCAAGCCCTACAGCATCAACAGTTGGCTGGACTTCACCGAAGCTTTCGTCTGCAACTTCACCAGCACCTACAAGCAGCCTCCCAAGCCTCGCCAGCTCTCCCTCTACGTCCAAGGGCCCAACGAGTCGACCCGCGACTACCTCACGCGATGGGCCGAGCTCCGCAACTCCTGCGAGGGAGTGCACGAGGTCCAGGCCATCGAATACTTCACTACCGGGTGCCGAGAGGGCACCCTCCTCAAGCAACGACTCCTACTACTTGATCGACGCGCAAAAGCCAAGAGCGCGCAAGAGAGACGACTCCGGCAAGGAGTCGGAGCGACCATGGAACGCAAACCTCCTAAGACGATTTTACAGCTGAAAAGCAGTATGTATCACGCTACCCCTTTTGTATTAAGTTACAAACCAACAGGCCCCCCGAATAGTACTCGGGGACTGCCTTTTATTTATCTATGGATGACGAGTGTCATATCCATGAATGTCTTATTACATTTTGAATTCTTGTCCGGCACCGGGTCCGACTAGTCGGCCCGGGGACTGGCCGCCTTAAGCTATATTATAAGTTCTTCCCGAAGTCAGCAAAGTAGTGCGCCGGCTCCCCAGTCCTCTCTTGTTGAAAGTCGCAGCTCAAAGAACTGATTGTCCGACTAGCAAGAGAGAAGACAGAAAGGACGCCCACACGAAAACGGCTAAGGAACAACTAACCTATATAGCAAAAAGACGGCCTCCATATATGCCTGCCGGCTGTCACAGCAGCCGGCTGGCCGGCTTCCTAAAAACTTAGCTTAAGTCCGACCGAGCTAAAAGTACTTCCCCCTCCCCAATCGGCCAGGCACTCCCCGGCTACAGATTGCAGAGCAACTGTTTGACTAGGGAGGCGGCAACCAAGGGAGGGTGGCAAAGGAAAAAAGCAGAAGGACAAAAAGCGAAAGTACAAGGAAAGACCGATTGCATAACTTATATACATAAAAGCCCCCGATAGGCGGCAACAGACTTGAGTTTCAATACACCCAGTGGGTGGAACTGCGCAAACTTAACCAAAAACATTGTTCAAAAGTAACAAGACAGGAAACAAAAGAAAGAAGACAAAGGCGCGAAGGCCGAGTTGGTCGGTGAAGGCAGCTCGCCGGCTGAAGGAGTGGCCGCCTAGCTGGTCCCGGCTTGACTGCCTCCCGCAACAGGAGACGCACTCGCACGCAGCGTAGTGCTGGAGGCACGGTCAGGCTGGCCGGCTGCTGCACGAGCCGGCTCGACGTCTTCACCCTCCTCCTCCTCCTCTTCGCCCTCGTCGCTGGAGTCGATCTCCTCCGCCGAGTCCTCGCCGTACGCCGGGTCTAGCCCGAACCAATCTTCCGGCTGGGCGACTCCATTGTCGTCCACCTCGGGGGCGAAGACATTGGTGTCGGTGTAGTCGGCGATCGCCGAAGCTCGCCGAATGATGGCCGGCCGCGCCGGCTCGAGCTCCGTGTCGGCTTGCTGCCGCCAGGTCGCCAGCTGGTCCAAGTTCAGGCCGGGATACCAGGCCTTGACGAACTCCAGCGCCCGCCTGGCGCCGGAGCGAGCTGCTGACGCCTTCCAAGCCTCGAAGCAGCCGACGGCCACCTCCAGCCAGTCGGCGGTCCGGCTGGGAGTGCGCGGGACCACTTGGCCGGGCCAGAAGGCGGCCAGGACCTGCGACCCGGCACGCTGAAGCCGGCGGAGAAGCCTGTGAGCCGGCTGGATACGAGCCTGGATCGCCAGGAGCTGCTCCTCCAGCGAGCGGCCGGCAGTCGGCGAAATCTCGAAGCCGGCTTGCCTCTTCGCCTGGCGACGAGCTTCGATGGCCTGGTTGGCGGCAGTGGAATAGCCGGGAAAGTACTCTGCGCAGAAAAGAAAAGAAGAACCCCAAATCAGAAAAACAAGTCAAAATGACAGATGGCAAGAAAGGACAAAGGGGTAGACGACTTACCGTCAACCAGATCCTCAATCTGGCCATAGCCGGAGACCAGAGTCTGCCTGGCTTCGTCCCAGCCGGCCGCCTCCATCTCGAACTCGGCCTGGAGGGCGGCTTCGCGGTCCTGCGAGCCCTTCAGCGCCGCCTTGTGGCTTTCCTCCTGGTCGGCCAGCTTCTTGACCCGCCTCCGTCTCGAACTCGGCCTGGAGGGCGGCTTCGCGGTCCTGCGAGCCCTTCAGCGCCGCCTTGTGGCTTTCCTCCTGGTCGGCCAGCTTCTTGACCAGGCGGTCGCGCTCCTGCACCAAGGCGGCGAGCTCCGCGTCCTTGGCACGAAGAGCAGTCTGGGACTCCCCCAGCTGTGCCCTCAGACTGGCGTTGGCCGCTGCAGAGACAGAAGAAGAAGAACAATGAGAAATTATCAAGGAAGATCCGAGCCGACTGCTCAGCAGTCGGCCCGAATCTCAGGGACTACACCCAGTGGGTGCGCTGACGCGCCCCCACATGAGATAGAGATCAAGTCACATACCTCGGCTTTCAGTGAGATCGGCGGTCTTCTGCGTCAGCTCCCGAGCCTGGGAGTTGAAGGCGGCCGCTCGGAGGTTGTGGTAGTCCTGCAAGATGGACAGAAGACCGAAGTGAGAACAAAAATAGCAAAGGCAAATCCACCAAGAAGTTCCAAGCCGCCTGCTCAGCAGCCGACTCGGAACTCGGGGACTACACCCAGTGGGTGCGCTAACGCGCCCCCACGAGAGAAATCAAGAAGAAGATGAGAATACTAACCCGTATGGCAGCCCGCGTGGCGAGGAATTCGTCGGTGAACTGCCTCAGCGCCGCGGCTTGGCCCTGAAGCCGGGTCCGGACGTCTTGCGCAGCGATGTTCACCACGGCTGTCCCTCCGCCTGGCGTCCACCCTGAGGTAGCGATGGCCACCTCCACGTCTCGGGCCGACGAGCTGGAGCCCACGGCCGGCCATGGCTCCGATGCCGCTTTCTGCGGCTCCGACGCGGCCTTCCCTGCGCGCCGGCTTGGCGGAACCCGGACCGCCACCGCAGCTCCCGCGGCCGGCTCGCCTTCCGCCGACTGTGCGGGCGCAGGCTCGGTCTGACCGCCTTGGGCCGCCCTAGTCGGAGGAGTCGGCCCCGGCGCCTCCCTCACGAAGATGACGTCGTCGCCGCTCCCGCCCAGACCCGGCTGGGAACCGCTGGCTCCCCCTGGCGAGGGATCCGCGTCCCCGGGCGCCATGGCGCGCAGGGGGGTGACCATCAAGGCCTCCCCTGCCGCCGCTTCGGCCTCGGCCTCTGCCTGGGCCTTGGCTGCAGCCTCGGCGAGCGCCTTCGCCGCCTCCTCCTCCCGAGCTGCCTAGGCGGCGGCTGCCTTCCGTGCCTCCGCCTCCCGCGCTTCCTGCTCCTCCTGCACCTCCCGCGCGTTCCTTTCCGTCGCCTCCAGGAGGGCGGCGCGGGGATCTACGCAGCGGGTGGTGCTCCCAGAGCCCCCTGGCGACTCGACAACGGAGCCGGCAGCCGCCCGCTCGAGTGACAGTGGAGCTCTGATCAAAGAAAAGAAGAGAAAGGTTCAGAAGACCACCCAAGAAAGGAAAGAAGGAGAATACACAGAAAGAAAGAAAGCTTACGCTGACACAGCCTGCGGCTACTTCACCACTCTGCGGAAGCGAGCCGCCTTCGCGGCCGCTTCTTCCCGCCTGGTGGCTGCCGCCCCACCCCTCGGCTTCTTCGTCCGGCTACCGAACATGCCCTGGGTGGAGCGACGTTTCTGGCCTCTACCCCGAGCAGGCTGCGCGCCGGAGGAGCCCGCGCCGCGTCCGGAGGCTCGCTGGCGGGGCGGGACGACTTCGGCTTCGTCCTCGTCCGGCCAATCATCAAAGGTCGCGGAGAACCCTGCGCCGCCTGCTTCGCCGCCGGTTTGGCCACCAGCCGGCTCGGCGGCTTCCTCTATATGGACCGCCCCCAGATCGGGGTCCTCCTGGTCGTGCTCGGTCCGGTCGGGGACGAAGCGGCGCTCCACGTCCGCCCCGCTGGCCGGCCGAAGCAGAGGACTCTGTCGAAAGAGCAAGCCGACTGAGTTAGAGTTGGCCCGGAGGAACTCGGCGACAAAGAGAAAAAGAGAAGGGGAGTGTACCGTAGGCGGAGGATTGGCGTGGCTGTATGGCTCCTTGCCGAATTGCCAGTCGTCGGGAAGCTGGCAGTTAGCGAGGTAGTTCACCATATCGGCGGCGTCGGCCTGCGGCATCTCCTTGGTACACATCCGGCTCGGATCGAGCTGGCCGCTCATCTGACAGATCAGATGAGGCCGGCTCTGGAGCGGGAGGACCCGGCGTGTGACGAACGCGGCCAGGAGGTCGGGCCCCGTCAGGCCCTCCGTCTGAACCATCACCCGCAGGCGGGCGATGGCGGCGTTTCCTCCCTGTGACAGCGTCACCGCCCGGAAGGACCACTGGGGCAGCCTCCCCGCCGGCGGGCCGGCTACGTAAGCCGGCAGGTTGACGTAGTCGCCCCGTGGAGCGATGTTCCGCACGTAGAAGTATGATTTCTGCCACTTCTTCACCGATTGGATCAGCGTGATGACGGGGAAGGGGTTGTCGGCGCCCGATCTCCGCGACGCGATGAAGGCGCCAGTATGGGCCGGCACGCCCTGGCTGCGCGTACCCAGCTTCGACTGGAAGAACTCCCCCCAGAGCTCAAGGGTGGGGAGGACGCCGAGATAGCCCTCGCACAGGGTGACGAAGGCCGACAGCAGCACCACCACGTTGGGGGTGAGGTGGTGCGGCTGGAGCTGATAGAAGTCCAGCCAGGTGCGGAAGAAGGCGCTCACTGGCAAGCCGAAGCCGCGCAGGAAGTGCGAGCGGAAGACCACCCGCTCGCCATCCCGCGGCGCCGGCCTGATTTCTTTCTCCGGCGCGAGGCGGACCTCCACTTTGTCCGCACTGGGCAGACGCCGTGTGTCGCGGAGGAAGTCGATGTGGTCGTTGTGGACGATGGAGCCATCCCAATCCCCGCCACGCTGCTCTACGTGGGGAGGCATGGCGGAAGCTAGCACGGCGGCGGGGGAGCGTGCGGAGGAAGAGCGCGACGGTGAGGCGCTGTTGCGAGAACGAGCAAGGCAAGAAGACGGCGGAAGTAGGAGGAGCGTGCGAAGGCCTGCCGCCCTCCACCTCCCCCTACTTATAGCCTCACGCGGCCGAAGAGGCCGGACGTGGGGGGAGACGTGGGATTAACTGCGCCCACTCCCCCCACGTCTCGCGTTTATTACGCATAAGTGCGAGCCAAAACTGCCGCACGGAACGTGCAGGCGGTTCCGGGATACAAAAGATCCGCGCCTGGGCTGGGGCGCGGACGTGGCGGGCCCCCTCTCTGCGGCAACGTCCCGTCTCGCGCGTGGGCTGGCAGGCTTTCCGGCTACGTGGCGCGCCGTCGGCCTGCGGCCGGCCCGCGGCCCGGCGCGCATGCCAGCGGGTTCCCGCCCTCCGACTCCAGAAGATTTCGGCTCAGGCGACGTGCCTGACCAAGGCCGGCTCCCAGTTGCCGGCTTGTCACGATGGGAAGCTGTTCGAGCTTCTCGAACCCTACTCCACCTCGAAGCCCGATCAGCTTCGGGGACTACTGTCGGGGTAAGTGGCCACGGGTAGCCAAACCGGCTACCCCTGGCTCTTCAGAAAATTTATCAGGCCTTTGGGCCTTCAAGCACTCCAAGCATTTGGGCCGCCTTCCCCGGCTGGCTACCACTAAAGCCGACTCCCGAAAGGCGACCCAGCCTCACCGACTCCAAGAAGCCGGCCAAGAGAAACGCCGACTCCTAGAAGCCGGCCGAGACCACAACCGCCCCTACATAACGACGACCTGACGGGGCATGGCCACAGTGCGGCCCACGACCCCCGAAGCCCGAGGCAGGCATGGTTACAGGAGGCCGTACGGGAGGGATGTCTCCCGTGCGGCCGGGCACTGTAGCCACGCCAGCTACGACGTCATCCACGACCCACTCCTGTACGGCCCAAGGACTGCGGGCCCCTTCAGCCAGAGAGAGGCGTGAAGGCGGCCCGGCTTTCCCTAGTCGGCCGGGAGCATAGCCGGCCTCCGGAAGCCGGCTACTCCCTTCCTCGAAGCAGGAGCCCCATTAAGGAGACAAGACGAGGTGAGGCTACAGTGATAGCCCCCGACGCGGATCACTGTAGCCACGCTTACCTCGACAAAGCCCTCATCATCAGAGGCGCGGCTACAGTAAGCAGCCGCCGACAAGACCCTAGGCGGTGGGGCCGGCCTGCCGACCGAGTAGCCGGCAGCCGGCGGGACCCACCAGCCGGCGGGACCCAGCAGCCGGCGGAGAAGCCGGCAGGCATAGACACTGACGGCTGGGGCCAGTTCCCAGTCGGATTACCATTGTACCCCCGGGGGGTAGGCCTATATAAACCCCCCGGAGCACCCATGCAAAGGGTTGGCCACTGAGCATAGTTCGCACCCAAGCATAGTTGGCACCTCTGCATGTTTGGCTTCCAAGCATAGCACACGCACACACACCATAGATAGAGAGAAGCAAGAGCTAGCCTTGTTCTTCTTCTCCCTTGATCCCAACAGCTCTAGGAGCGATTGTAGCTACTCTTTATCGAGCTAGTGATCATGCGGAGGCCCCGCAGAGCAGGACTAGGGGTGTTATCTCCTCGGAGAGCCCCGAACCTGGGTAAGATTCGCCGGCGTGCATGTCTTCGCCTCATCCCGTTTCCAGGCACCGGCGACGTCTTATTGGCTCCCACAATGATAAGCCATCCTTTGGCATATGTCGCACCAACCACCCGACACCGATACGTGATCCTTCATGAAAAGATAATGAATTGTAGTTGCAAAGTTGACTGAGAACATATAGTTTGCTGGTTTTCAATAGAGTTTATGCTTTATACTTCGATGTTGTGATGAATTGTTACTTGTTCAAAAGAAGATACATGATAAATGTTCTGCGATAAAGTTATATAATAAAGCTTGTCACTGTTATAATAATATGCATGATGCTTCTATATCCGTATTTTGTTTTTATCAACACCTCTCTCTCTAAGCATGTGGACATGTTTTTTCATTTCCGTTTTTCGCTTGAGGACGAGCGAGGTCTAAGATTGGGGGAGTTGATAAGTCCATTTTGAATCACGTCTACCTACTGTTATTTACTATGTTTTTATGTATAATAATGCTTTTTGGAGTAATTCTAATGCCTTTTACCTCATATATGCAAGGTTTACACAAAGAGGGAGAATACCGGCAACTAGAATTCTGGACCTAAAAAAGCTACATCAGAGTTACCTATTCCGCACATCTCCAAATGAGCTGAAAATTTACGAAGAATTTATTTGGAATATATGAAAAATACTGGAGCAAATAACTACCAGAGGAGCCCCACCAGGTGAGCACAACCCACCTGGGCGCGCCAGGCACCTCAGACGCGCTCTGGTGGGTTGTGCCCTCCTTGGGCCACCTCCGGTGCCCCTCTTCTGGTATATAAGTCATTTTGACCTAGAAACAAAATAAGGAGAGGACTTTCATGACGAAGCGCCGCCGTCTCGAGATGGAACATGGGCAGGAGCACTTTTTGCCCTCCGGCGGAGCGATTCCGCCGGGGGAACTTCCCTCTCGTTGGGGGAAATCATCGTCATCATGATCACTAACAACCCTCTCATATTTGGGAGGGAAATCTCCATCAACATCTTCAACAACACCATCTTGTCTCAAACCCTAGTTCATCTCTTGTGTTCAATCTTTGTATCGGAACATCAAATTGGTACATGTGGGTGACTAGTACTATTGATTACATCTTGTAGTTGATTGCTATATGGTTTATTTGGTGGAAGATTATATGTTCAGATCCATTATTTTATTTAATACCCCTCTGATCTTGAGCATGATTATCATTTGTGAGTAGTTACTTTTGTTATTGAGGTCACGGGAGAAATCTTGTTGCAAGTAATCATGTCAACTTGATATGGGTTCGATATTTTGATGATATGTATGTTGTGATTCCCTTAGTGGTGTCATGTAGCGTCGACTACATGGAACTTCACCATATTTGGGCCTAAGGGAATGCATTGTGGAGTAGTTATTAGATGATGGGTTGCTAGAGTGACAGAAGCTTAAATCCTAGTTTATGCGCTACTTCGTAAGGGACCAATTTGGATCCAAAAGTTTAATGCTATGGTTAGATTTTCTCTTAATACTTTTCTCGTAGTTGTGGATTCTTGCGAGGGGGTTAATCATAAGGAGGAGGTTTGTTCAAGTAAGAACAACACCTAAGCACGGGTCCACCCACATATCAAATTATCAAAGTAGCGAACATGAATCGAACCAACATGAGGAAAGTGACTAGATGAAATTCCCGTGTACCCTCAAGAACTGTCAGGACCCTGATCCTAAGTCACACCGATCTAGCATGTAACACGTCGTATCACTTTGTGGCCTCATGTAACACATCATATATAATAACGGCATGGCAAGCAGAACTTGACCTGGAAGAGCTATCCACTGGCTGCCCTAGCTTCAAAGAAGATGGGTCTCCCTTCAGCTCCGATGACTTCACCAAAATAGTAAGGGAGATGCGTCCTTTACCTAGCAAACTGGCTGAGGAGACAGATCTCTCCAAATATCATGCAGTGTATGATGTTGAAAACGCAAAAGTGAAGGCGCCGGTTCATAAGGCTGTGGACCTTATCCCGCCAACACGTAAGCACATGTTCGCTCCTGATATTGATCTGTCAAGCCATATAGATGATGAAGCTGTATTTAGAGCTTTGACTGGGATCAACTGGGCCACCTCTGACTTCCAGCCAATGGGTGAACAAGAAGAAGAAGAAGAAGAAGAGCTGGTGTAGGATGACCCGGAAGCTTCAACACACCAAGACCAGGGCCACTGAACCACAAGACGGCTCTCAGCCTGCCACATAGAAGTTGTGCGCAGCAAAAAACACTTATTCCTTTGGGCCGTATGACGCCTTGTAATAGGCTAGTTGAAAACCATGATCTGCCATCGTGCATGTTTATCTTCATAACACTTTAAACCGCCAATCTTGATATGGGCAGATCTGCTATTTTCTGCTCACAATATTATCAATCATACAGGCCATATTTATCATATTCCCTGCACACAAGTAGAGAACATGTACCCTCGCGGTTTACCTCAGGGTGGGTCATGACGTCCCATATAAAATCTTACTGGTGACTAAAGGGCGGGTTATCAAACCTTGCATACTCATAACAAGTAAATAACATACCT
The DNA here is from genome assembly GCF_018294505.1 of Triticum aestivum. NCBI lineage: Eukaryota > Viridiplantae > Streptophyta > Magnoliopsida > Poales > Poaceae > Triticum > Triticum aestivum. The sequence continues at coordinate 153,034,297 of NC_057796.1, forward strand.
GTGAGATTTGTTCATACTTCCGGTTTAGAACACCTAGATGCAGCAAGGGTAACAACCCAAAGAAAAACTTAGAGCATAGAACTCCAAGTGCACAATCAAAGCATACTAGCAACTTATCATCTAAAGCCAGGCCGGGTTATCAAAACCTCAAATACACTCAAATATGAGCCATAAGGATTAGGGCTACATGGCCTGAATCGTTGTAAACCATATGTCAATATGGTACAAAATTATAAGTTGAAATAATGTCCAAAAACAACAAACCAGAAAAAACAAGGCTTTCATAGGCTACCAAACCTCAATATCAAGTGCTATTCAGGGGCCGCACAGCCACTGAGTTAATCCTTTATTCAAACCTGTAAGCCGGGCGTCACATGACCAACCGCAGTTTTAACTTTGACAAGTTCAGGCTCTTTATAAGATTGACTATCAAGAGTACGGCGGGTCATTCCAAGATTACCTGGACAGAGTGGCAGAGATACAAAGGCAGGATAACCCGGAGTTTTGGTGAATATCCCAGGCGTCCAAGGGAATCAAAAGGGTAAATATAGCTATGTTCATTGAACAGAAAGCCCCCAAGTGACCTATTAACAAGCCATCAAGGCAGGTTACCTATGTTTGAACTGTACATTGTAGCAAGTTCTCTTTGGTAACCGTTTAACTTAGGCAGAAATCCCCCAAGTCATTTCAACAAGGTGTATAAACTAGGCCAAAGGGTAGTCAAAGCTATGCTCAATGAGTAGGAAGCCCCGGTGTTACTTATAGCAATGCGTGCAAGCCGGATCAAGAGGGTAGTCATAGCTATGCTCAACGCGCAGGAAGCCCCCGTGTTACTTGTAACAAGGCATGTAAGCCAGATCAAGAGGGTAGTCATAGCTATGCTCAGTGAGCAGGAAGCCCCCAAGTGATGAAATGAAATGAAATGAATTGACAATAAAGACTCAGATACTCAGAAATGAAATGAGAAAGGCCCTGATTTATCAGGGATGCCGACTTTATTATACTAATCATAATATATACATTGGTAGAAATATGTACAACACAAGAGCCGGTGGCTCAGGTGTAATAATGCGGAAGATGAGCAATGTTCCATGGTTGGTGGGTCTCCTCCTACGACGTGTGTGACTCCTTGTGGCCTCAAACATCGATGAGATAGTATGATCCGTTGTTCATATTTTTGCTTACCACAAAAGGCCCTTCCCAAGGTGGGGATAATTGTTGGGGAACGTAGTAATTTCAAAAAAATTCTACGCACACGGAAGATCATGGTGATGCATAGCAACGAGAGGGGAGAGTGTTGTCCACGTACCCTCGTAGACCGAAAGCGGAAGCGTTAACACAACGCGATTGATGTAGTCGTACGTCTTCACGATCCGACCGATCAAGTACCGAACGCATGGCACCTCCGAGTTCAGCACACGTTCAGCTCGATGACGTCCCTCGAACTCCGATCCAGCCGAGTGTTGAGGGAGAGTTTCGTCAGCACGACGGCATGGTGACGATGATGATGTTCTACCGACGCAGGGCTTCGCCTAAGCACCGCTACGGTATTATCGAGGTGTAATATGGTGGAGGGGGGCACCGCACACGGCTAAGATATCAATAGATCAATTGTTGTGTCTATGGGGTGCCCCCCTGCCCCCGTATATAAAGGAGCAAGGGGGAGGCCGCCGGCCAAGGAGGAGGGCGCGCCAAGGGGGGAGTCCTACTCCCACCGGGAGTAGGACTCCTCCTTTCCTTGTTGGAATAGGAGAAGGGAAGGGAGAAGGAGAAAGAAGGAAGGGGGCGCCCCCCTCCCTAGTCCAATTCGGACTAGTCCATGGGGAGGGGTGCGGCCACCTTTTGGGGCCTTTCTCTCCTTTCCCGTATGGCCCATTAAGGCCCAATACGAATTCCCGCAACTCTCCGGTACTCCGAAAAATACCCGAATCACTCGGAACCTTTCCGAAGTCCGAATATAGTCGTCCAATATATCGATCTTTACGTCTTGGCCATTTCGAGACTCCTCGTCATTTCCTCGATCTCATCCGGGACTCCAAACTCCTTCGGTACATAAAAACACATAAACTCATAATATAACCGTCATCGTAACGTTAAGCGTGCGGACCCTACGGGTTCGAGAACTATGTAGACATGACCGAGACACCTCTCCGGTCAATAACCAATAGCGGAACCTGGATGCTCATATTGGCTCCCACATATTCTACGAAGATCTTTATCGGTCAGACCGCATAACAACATACGTTGTTCCCTTTGTCATCGGTATGTTACTTGCCCGAGATTCGATCGTCGGTATCTCGATACCTAGTTAAATCTCGTTGCCGGCAAGTCTCTTTACTCGTTCCATAATACATCATCCCGCAACTAACTCATTAGTTACAATGCTTGCACGGCTTATAGTGATGTGTATTACTGAGTGGGCCCAGAGATACCTCTCCGACAATCGGAGTGACAAATCCTAATCTCGAAATACGCCAACCCAACAAGTACCTTTGGAAGCACCTGTAGAGCACCTTTATAATCACTCAGTTACGTTGTGACGTTTGGTAGCACACAAAGTGTTCCTCCGGTAAACGGGAGTTGCATAATCTCATAGTCATAGGAACATGTATAAGTCATGAAGAAAGCAATAGCAACATACTAAACGATCGAGTGCTAAGCTAACGGAATGGGTCAAGTCAATCACATCATTCTCCTAATGATGTGATCCCGTTAATCAAATGACAACTCATGTCTATGGCTAGGAAACATAACCATGTTTGATCAACGAGCTAGTCAAGTAGAGGCATACTAGTGACACTCTGTTTGTCTATGTATTCACACATGTATCAAGTTTCCAGTTAATACAATTCTAGCATGAATAATAAACATTTATCATGATAGAAGGAAATAAATAATAACTTTATTATTGCCTCTAGGGCATATTTCCTTCAATAATTTATGCATATATGTTTGATCATGGATGAGTCGGAGCACCAAGTCACCTTCTTGAAAGGTCCGGGTTTTAACCCGGCGACTATGATATCAGCACAGATCTTGCTGGTAGATTGCTGAATGAGCTGCCGCAAGGTCACGCTCCTCATCCAGGAGGTCAAGAGCATCCTGACGTGGATTTTCATTGATAGCTTCAACATGAGCCGCCACGCGGGGTGAGTCATGACAAATCTCACTAGGAAGAACCGCCTCTGCTCCGTAAACCATCAAGAAAGGCGTGAAACCCGTAGATCTGTTGGGGGTAATATTGATACTCAATAGCACTGAGGGCAACTCCTCAACCCAACAACCCGGTGTCGGATTTCGGGTTCCGGCAAAACCCTTGAGGTCCGAACTCTGGGGTGCGCACAAAGATCTCTCCTCCCCTACCTCACGCCCTCACCGCGATCTCAAAGCTCAGCGCGTCGAACTCACAGAACAGGGGACACGAGGTTTATACCGGTTTGGGCCACTGATGTGGTGTAATACCCTACTCAAGTGTGGTGTGGTGGATTGCCCCTTGGGCTGAGGATGAACAGTTACAAGGGAAGAACAACCTCCTGAGGACAGGTGCTCTTGTGCTTGATGAGTGTGTGTGGATGAGGATGATCTGAATAGCCCAAGATCAGTTGCCTCCTACTGTGGTGGCTAGTCCTATTTATAGAGGCCCTGGTCCTCTTCCCAAATGTAGGCGGGAAGGGATCCAACAACCGCCAAATTTGAAGGGAGACAACTAGTACAAGTTATCCTTACTAAAGGTGGTCTTCGCCTGCCAAAGGCTCTGGTGTTGACACCGTCTTGGGCTCCACGGTGACCTCGGCCCTGCCGTCCTGCTGGTCTTGGTCTCGTTGCACCGATATGGAAACCTCTGCTTGATGCCTCGGGACTCCTCGCCTGCGCCTGACTCTTTAGCACCAAAGAGGAAACGAGGACACTGCACGCGCTGGCGCCCACCTGGCCTTCGTCGTCATGGCTTGCATCACAGGGACCTCGCGAGGTGCCCCTCGCCTTGATCTCTCCGCCCCTCGCGAGCCAGCCTGGTGAGGCCGCCCCTGAGGAGGTCTTGCGTCGTCCGCCTCGCGAGGATTGGTCCCTCGCGAGGGTATTGAGTGTTGGCTGATGAAGATGTGCCATACGGGGCCGCTGGTGGAGCCACGCCGTGGGCCGCAGGCAGGCAATTATGGGGACCCCCGTTCCCAGGACGCCGACAGTAGCTCCCAGGCCCAAGGCGTGCTTGAGCTTGGCTTTGAGGCGATGCCAAGGGGCAAGCACGGAGCGCCAAGGGCCCCAACAGGCCGCGTCCTCGGTTGATGTGTGGAGATTAATGGGACGTGGGCGTCTCCGCTTCCCCATGCTGCCTCGGCAACTGCCCGACTTGACGAGTCCCTGCTGCATGCAGATAAAAATCATCATTACCTGTGATCGTGGGGATCGCTGGTTGGCCTTCTCCGACTATAAATGAGGAGGGGGCAGAGACCCCGTCGCTCATCTCTTCCTGCTCCGCTCGCTTCTTCTCCCTTGCTTCATTACTAGCAGCGACACTCATGGCGCCGATATGGAGGTTCTCGTCCGCAGAGAAGGGAAAAACCCCCCGTGACGAGCCCGGGCCACTTCCGCCGAAGAAGAGGCTGGCCCACGCCGCGACATAGTCGTGAGACCGGAGGTGTCGAGGCCTTGGTGCGAGCGGCCTCGTCCCAAGTATCCGCTGCTTCTGTACGCCCAAGCCGAGGGCTCCGGAGGGAGAGGCGGCGAGCAACGCCGCCCATGCTGTGGCCGTGGTCGTCGCGCCGTGGTGACGCACGCCGTCGCCCCAGGAGCACACGCCGCGGACTCCTCGCGCGAGCTCGTGATGCGGGCGGTGATGCCTCCGTGCACTTAGATTCACTTTCCGCAGTTCTTCTCCGCCGAGATGCCGCCGAGGGGCCCCCTCGAGCTTTGGCTGCAGCACGCCGACTGCGACGCCCTGGCGACTGAAGCGAAGGTTGAAGCCGTCTCCCTAGGCAAGATCTTCCTGACCCGTGGCTGGGGCGAGGTTGCTCGAGTCTGTCGTGCGGAAGGTGCGCTCGCCATCCATTTTAAGTACGACGGCGCCTCCACGATTTTCTTCAAAGTCTTCGACGAGGAAGGCCGCCGCCTGGAGTGCTGCCCCGGAGGGGGTCATCTGGACGGCGCAGCAGCCAACGCCGAGCCTGCAGCTGGCTTCGCTAGCAGCTGCTCCAGCGGTAGCGGCGGTGCTTGGGAGTCCAGCGACTCTCTTGAGCCCTACGTGACTCCGGAGACGAGGGACGATAGCTACATGCCCCCGAGCTCTCGCCGCCCCCGGAGCAAGGCCGCAGCGTCTGGCCGCCGCCGTCGCTGATCGGGATGGGTTTGGCGCCCGCCTCCCATGGCCCACTGTTGATGATGGCGTCAGCCGCGCTAGCGCGTGTAGATAGGGCTCCTAGAAACTCCCTTCTTTTGTTTCCCGCGAGGATTCAAGATGGACCCCACTGGGGCATGTAAAGGGTTTGTAATGTCTTTTGTTGATATTATCCTTATTATGAAAATTTGCGAACGCATGTCCTGTTTCGGCTCGGTCTCCCCTTTCCAACCTCGTGGTAGCTTGGTGCTCTACGCCGACAGGTCCCGGTCCCCAGGCAGGCTGCAGCTGTCGCTGGTATGCCAGGTCTGGATGCCGTGGTCAAGGCCAAGAGGTGAGCGGCCCGAGGTCCAGTAAGAGCTCCTGAGGTGCGATGCTCAAGAGGTCCCCTTTAGCGTGCAAGCAGCCACCGAGAGGTAGGAAAGGGAGGCGACACTGCGGTAACAAGGCTGCAACAAGTGAGAATCCTATGCCTTAGCGCTTGGTTGACCCGGGCGCGAAACTTATCTTGGCAGTCCAGAGTCCATTCCTTGTGCTGCGCCAGACTCGTGTGTCAACGGTCGTAGTGTAGCTAGGTTAGGCCCGTGCGAGCCCCCCCTCTTCTCCACGTTCTTCTATGTGCTCTACGTCCTTAGGTCCCGGCCCTCGAGCGAGCTCAGCAGCCGCTGGTATGCCAGGTCGGGATGCCATGGTCAAGGCCAGGGGGTGAGGGCTGGAGAGCCAGTAAGAGCTCCTGAGTCTCGATGCTTAGGAGCCCCCTTTTAACGCGCAAGCGAATTGCATGGGAGAAGAGGGAGCCCGCGGTACCACCTGCTGTTGTCCTCAGGAGGTTCCTGCAGGTTAGCGCGAGGAGGGACACAAATTGCCACTACGATTGCCGGTCTGCCATTGGTCGTTCCGCAAGAAGATGAAGGCACTGAAGGCCTGGTGAGGTGACATGCGCGGGGGGTGCCGCGAGTCAGAGCTCGACCGCTCAGATTTGTCAGCGTTGCTGGGACGAACCCGAGCACAAGCGCCGTGCCAGTGTGAGTAGCTCCCGTTGCGGGATGAGCATGGGGCAGATCGGCGACGCGGGCGGTGACGATGGGTGACAATCAATCAGGTGATAACCATAGATAGCTTATGCAAGGGACAAATTGGCTTAGATAAATGCAAGAACGATACATGCCACTGGGTGGGACCTGAGCGGCCTGGGGATGATGCAGCCCGAGGGGCGCCCCCGGCAGAGTAAGCTAAAGACGTAAAAGGATACATGCCGCAGGGACAGGCCCACGCAGCCTGGGAATGATGCAGCCCGGGGGGCGCTCCCAGCTAAATAAACTTGGAAAATGTCACCTGGTTCCGTTGTCGAAGGGATGTCGGGGTAGCTGAAGATGCAGGGCGAAGGGGCCGCCACTCATGAGCCGCCAGGGCCCTGAACCTCGGGAGGCTCTGGGGGCTCAGGCAGTTCCTTGAGGACCATCCCCATCTCCGCTAGGAACGCGTGATGCTTGGCCTCCTGAGCCACCAGGATGCTCCGTAGGTTGCGCTGGAAGGCGGCTGCCATGCTTGGCGGGCCAAACGTCATGCGGACATAGCTGTGGGGTGGACCCTCACACCGCCCAACGCGCGAAGGCCAGAAGCGCTCCTGAGATGCGGCCCTGTTGAGCCCTGGGATGTCGATGCAGACGCGCAGCCCGCCATCCGGCGGTCGCCGCGCATGGCTCTTGCGTGCTGTAGCTCCTTAGTGGTCTTGGCGATGAACTCCTGAGGGAAACATGCCGCAAAGCACGCCTCCACGTGGTGCCCGAGTGCCTCCCTCGTCATGTTGGCTAGGTCTGAGGCCCTCCAGAAGAGAGTCCCTGAGCCCTGCCCGAGGAGGGTGCCGGATGCGCCTTCCTATGCGAGGGAGGGAGGCGCCCCCGGTGCGGGCGCTGATTCTGGTGTGGCACCACTGGAGGTGCCGCTCCCCTGAGATCCTGTGCGGAGTTCCAGCTTCTTGTTCTTGGGGATGGCCTCAGGAGGGTACCGCGCGCCATCGTTGCCGGGGTCTTTGATTGATGCGGCATGGAAGGCGTGCTCAAGGGAGCACACCGCATCTCTTTCTTCACAGAGGACTGTGATGATCTCGCCGCTTCCTGGCATCTTGAGGACGTTGTAGCCGTGGTGGGTCACTGCCATGAACTTGGCCAGGGATGGATACCCGAGGATGGCATTGTACGACAAACGGATGTGGGCGACGTCGAAGTCGATGAGCTCGGTGCGCTAGTTGTCGCGCTGTCCGAAGGTGACAGGGAGGCAGACCTACCCTATTGGGGTGTTGGAGCCGTCGGTCACTCTTGAGAAGGGCTTGGTGGGCTGTAGCTGATCGTATGGCACTTGGAGGCTGTCGAATGTCTCGACGAACAAGATGTTAAGCCCTGCGCCGCCGTCAATGAGGGTCTTGGTGACTTGTACGTTGCTGATGACGGGTGAGAAGAGCATCGGGAGGGCGCCAGCAACGGCCGCACACTTGAGCTAGTCTGCCGAGCTGAAAGTGATGGCACACTTGGACCACCTGAGCGGGCACGTGGCCTTGAGCCTGGGAAGGGCTGCGTTCACCTCGCGAGCAATTTGCTTGAAGATACACTGAGATGCTAGGGCCTGAACTCCGCCCAAGATGTAGGCGATAGCACGTGGTTCCTGGAAGCCCCCAGTCCCCTTGTCCTGATGGTGGTCGTCGTTCCTTCTTGGTGGTGGCGGCAGTGGAGGGAGACCAGCATTGCCCTGAGGGCGGTCCTCGCAAGGCTGATCCCTCCAGGTGCCCTCACGAGGCTGGTTCTGCCAGCAGTCCTCGAGAGGCCGGTCGCGCCACTCCTGGCGGGGGTTGCGATCGTCTAGCATCGTCCACCTCGTCCTCCTCCTAGGTCGTAGCCCCGGTCATTGCGCTCGGGGCGCCGACCGAAGCGTCCATCTCAAATCGCTTTGAGCTCTTGACAGTCATTAGTGTTGTGCCTGTGTACGTTGTGGAAGGCGCAGAACGGTTGGCTGCTCTTGGATGACGCGGGATGGGCCCGGCCGCCGCTTCGTGTCTGGCTCTGCCACGAGCACTGCCACCCCCTTGCGCTTCACGTCCTTGGCCTTGGCTCTCTTCTCCTCTGGGTCGGTAGCAGGGAGCTCGAGGAGGGAAAGGCGCCGTTCCTCAGCTCTTGCGCACTTGGTCGCCATGTTGAACAGCTCCAGGGCCATGCATAACTCCTCGTGAATGGCGAGCTCCTCCTTCATCTTGACGTCGCGAACACCATCAGAAAACGCCGAAATGATGGCCTTGTCCGTCACCTTGGGGATCTTGAGACGAACGCTGTTGAAGCGCTGGATGTACTTCTGCAGGGTCTCTTTTGGCTGCTGCTTGATGCGGCACAGGTCACCCGCGGCCGGAGGATGGTCGCGACTGCCCTGGAACTTGGCAATGAAGCGGTCGCGCATCACGTCCCATGAGGAGATCGAGCCTGGGGGCAGGTTCAGGAGCCATGAGCGAGCACCATCTTTGAGAGCCATGGGGAACCAGTTCGCCATGACTTTCTCGTCGCCGTTGGACCCCTCGATGCTCAGCTCGTAGAGCTGTAAGAACTCCGCAGGGTCGGGGTGCCATCGTAGCGAGGAGGCAGGTCTGGCTTGAACTTGCCCGGCCAGATGACGCTACGCAGCTCCGGAGTGAAGGCGCGTCAGCCTGCTGTGGCCACCGGGGCCCTTTGGTGATGCGGAGCCTGCCCCTGATGTCCGCACGCCGCCACTGCATGCGGCACGCGGTCTTGTAGCGATGGCGCTGGGAGCGTGGGAGCATTTTCTTGCGGCCGAGGATATTCTTGGCAGCTTCCCTCTTCTCGCGCGGGCGGCCGACGCGGTGGGTCATGCTGGTGGCCGCGCGCCTTGAGCTACGTCACCCGCAGCTGGCGGAGAGCGAGGCAGTGGGAGGGACGGTGCGGGAGAGCCCTCGGCGGCACTAACGAGCTCGGCGATGCGTTCCAACCAGTCCTCGTAGAGGTCGTCGACCGGGCGGTAGCACAGGAGCTCGCGTGCCATGAGCCGCGCGGCCTACACGTCTGTGGGAGCGGGACGAGCGTGAGACAATGAGCTGGCTGGGGTTAGCGACGGAGTGGCGGTGCGGCCGTCCTGCCGCACAGAGGGGTGCAGCGAGGACGCTTGCTGCTCGTTTCCCGCCGGGCTGGTGGCGGCGTTGGCAGCGGGTGACGGGGAACGACAGGGAGGCCCACCGGCAGGAGCTGTCTGAGCGATGCGGGTGGCAAGGGCAGCCTGGTGCTCGGTGCGGGCTCGACGCGCGTCCGCCATGGGTGCGGTGGAGCAATGGAACGTGGATCGGCAGAAGGGAAGCTTCAACGCACCCCTACCTGGCGCACCAAATGTCGGATTTCGGGTTCCGGCAAAACCCTTGAGGTTCGAACTATGGGGTGCGCACGGAGATCTCTCCTCCCCCTAGCTAATGCCCTCACCGCGATCTCAAAGCTCAGCGCGTCAAACTCACAGAACGAGGGACACAAGGTTTATACTGGTTCGGGCCACTGATGTGGTGTAATACCCTAATCTAGTGTGGTGTGGTGGATTGCCCCTTGGGCTGAGGATGAACAGTTACAAGGGAAGAACAGCCTCCTAAGGAGAGGTGCTCTTGTGCTTGATGAGTGTGTGTGGATGAGGATGATCTGAATAGCCCAAGATCAGTTGCCTCCTACTGTGGTGGCTAGTCCTATTTATAGAGGCCCTGGTCCTCTTCCCAAATGTAGGCGGGAAGGGATCCAACAACCGCCAAATTGTAAGGGAGAAAACTAGTACAAGTTATCCTGACTAAAGGTGGTCTTCGCCTGCCAAAGGCTCTGGTGGTGATGCCGTCTTGGGCTCCACGATGACCTCGGCCCTGCCGTCCTGCTGGTCTTGGTCTTGTTGCACCGATATGGAAACCTTTGCTTGATGCCTCGGGACTCCTCGCCAGCGCCTGCCTCTTTAGCACCAAAGAGGAAACGAGGACACTGCGCACGCTGGCGCCCGCCTGGCCTTGGTTGTCATGGCTCGCGTCACAGGGACCTCGCGTGGTGCCCCTCGCCTTGATCTCTCCGCCTCTCGCGAGCTAGCCTGGTGAGGCCGCCCCCGAGGAGGTCTTGCATCGTCCACCACACGAGGCTTGGTCCCTCGCGAGGGTCTTGAGTGTTGGCTGATGAAGATGGGCCGTACGGGGCCACTGGTGGAGGCACGCCATGGGCCGCAGGCAGGCATGTCTGGAGACCCACGTTCCCAGGACGCCGACACCCGGCGCCCTCTTCAGAGGGACCATAAGCCGGGGTTTTATGCCTCTCAAGATTTCTTGATTGGCTCTTTTAGCTTGACCATTGCACTGGGGGTGAGCCACAGATGAGTCATCAAGATGAATATGTTCACTTTGACAAAATTCTTTCATAGCATCTTTAGAAAGATTAGTGCCATTATCAGTTATGATGCTGTGAGGGTAGCCAAAATGAAAAATCACCTTTTTGATGAATTGACGCTACAAAAAAAAGACACATCCGTGACATTTTGGGCCGAACGAAATTTTTTTCTGTCATACATATGACACTTCTATGACGATAATTGTGACAAAACCCGGTATCATCATAGATGTGGTGGGCTCCTACTTCTATGACAAAAAATCATGACAGAAAATGGGCTTTTCGTCTTGGGTGGGCCGGAGACGCAGCTGCATGACATTCTTTGGGCCGCCCATGACGGAAAAAACCGTGGTAGAAGCGAGGGGGAGGAAAATTTTGGGGAGTTCCCAGTTACGGTGGGAGGTTGGGGGCCGAGCGATGCGCGTTTCTCTCATACACGTACGCGCGTGTGTGCGAGGCGGTGGCTCTAACTGAACCCGAGCGAGGCGTTGGGCTCTAACTGAACCCGAGCGATTGCACTGTAGGCTATGCGTTACTGAACCCGAGCGATCGATCGATGGCTGTTAACTGAACCCGATCGAGCGATTCCTTCGCTACTGCTGCTAACTAAAGACGTAAAA
>NC_057796.1:153045995-153060776 GCF_018294505.1 Triticum aestivum
TGGAGGGGTGCCCGTGGAGGGGTGGTTGAACAGGACTTCGTGGTGTGGAGGGCTGGATGAATAGTAGACGGTGGAGGGGTGCCCGTGGAGGGGTGGTTGAACAGTAGCCAGTGGAGTAGCGCACGGTGGAGGCTGGATGAACAGGAGCCCGTGGAGGCTGGAGGAGGTCCACGGTAGCCCGTGGAGCCTGGAGGAGGTCGACGGTGCAGATGAACAGTATCCCGTGGAGTCCCGTTTTGCGGTACGCCACACCCCTCCCGATGAAGAGGACCCCCATTTCGACCGTAGGAGGTTCGTTTTGCGGTACGCCACACCCCTCCCGATCAACAGGACCCCTGTTTCGACCGTAGGAGGTCTGTTTCATCCGTTTTGCGGTACGCCACACCCCTCCCGATCAACAGGACCCCCGTTTCGACCGTAGGAGGTCCGTTTCCTCCGTTTTGCGGCACACCACACCCCTCCCGATCAACAGGACCCCATTCCGAACGTAGGAGGTCCGTTTCCTCCGTTTTGCGGTATGCCAGGCCTCGTTTCCATCGCCTGTTCCATCCAAGCCCTCCCGATGAACACGACCACGCATTCCGTTCCGACCCAGCCGGTTGGCTCCCACGCGTTCCGTTGCCTCCCGATGAACACAACGTATTCCGTTGCCTCCCGATGAACACGACGCATTTCGTTGCCTCCCCAAGAACACGACGCATTCCGTTGCCTCCCCATGAACACGACCCATTCCGTTGCCTCCCCATGAACACGACGCTGTTTCTCCGTTGCGACCCAGCCATGTACACGAGCCCTGGCCGTACGTATGCGAGAGTAGGCGTTCGAGACCCTGCCCGTATGTACACATACGTGGCTGTATTTTCTTTCTTGCACCCTGGCCGCTGTACGTACGTGTACATGCTACGTGCGTGCCTCTACTACGACACGTGCGCACCTCTACTACGACACGTGCGCGCCTCTACATCGACCAGTATGTACGTACACGTTCGCGACCAAAATGAGAACGCTACGTACGCTTCGACCAGGTGGGTCCCGACCGTCAGGCACTTCCTTGCCTACGAAGATGTAGCTGGTGGCTCCCAGCAGTCAGGGGGGCGAATCGTTTTTTTTTGCCCGGACGCACTTCCTTGCGTGCGAAGGTGTAGCTGGTGGGTCCCAGCAGTCGGGGGGCGAATCATTTTTTTCGGACGCACTTCCTTGCGTGCGAAGATGTAGCTGGTGGGTCCCAGCAGTCAGGGGGGCGAATCGTTTTTTTTGGACGCACTTCCTTGTGTGCGAAGATGTAGCTTGTGGGTCCCAGCAGTCAGGGGCGAATCATTTTTTTGCAAAATATGGTGGCCCGTCCGGTGGGTCCCCGCTGTCAGGTGGAGGAATAATTATTTTGCGCGTAATAAGGAGGCACTTCCTTGCGGCTGCCGTGGACCCAGCTGTCAGCCTCTCCACGTACAGTCCACGTCCGATGGAAGTCGTTCCTTGACCACGTTGACCATGCCGCGCCGAGAGCACCAGGGCGGTGGACGACGGTGAGGCCTAGGAAGGGGACGACGCGGAGCCAGGGAAGAGGCGGCAGTGGATGCACACGTGAAGAGGAGTACGAGGGTTCACTAGTTCGGCTGTGCTGCCGTCGCCGCAGAATAACAGGGGGTGTGGGTGAGTGGAGGGATGGCCTGGCCAGCGGTGGGAGTAGTACGGGCGGTGAGGCCTCCGCGGCAGCACAACCGGCCACGGGAGGCAGGAGCAGGCGGCACGACCGGCGCTGCTTTGGGCGGCTGGAGCAAGAAGACCAGAGGTTGAAGAAGCACGACGGCCGTTGGATGGACATCGTATGGTCACTGCAGCTAGAATCATTTATATTGACTAAGTTGACAAAGCCCTTGGTACGTCAACTTAGTAGGCCCACAGGTCAGCTTCCGAAACGGTGCGCCCCAGATGCCAGGGGGGTAATCATTTTTTGGGTGGGTGAAGCTAGAATATCCGAGATTGAAGAAGAAGCACGGCATCCGTTGGATGGACATCCAACGGCCACTGCTGCTAGAACCGTGTGTTGACTATAAGTTGACAAAGCCTTGCATACGCGTCAACTCTGTTTTTTAGGGGACGCGTCAACTTAGTAAGGCCAGAAGTATGTGGCAGAGAACTTATAGCCCATTTGAGATTTGTAAGAATGTGTAGCCCATTTTTGAATTCTAATGGAATTTACTACAGCCCATTTACAGTTTGTTAAAAGTACAACCCATTTCAAGCAACCGTTCAAAACAGATTTCAATAAAATTTCCCACATTTTGATGGGATCCGAAATATTTTTATCCCGAAATTTCTAGTCAGATTAAATACAATTTCAATATAAATTTATATTACGTAAAAATCCAACGAAACATTGCGCTCGCAATAATTAATGAAATTAAAATTTTCAATATCCAAAAATAATATTTATAAAGTAATCATGTGTTTGATGCATTTTTTTATAGTTACTGCCCAGTTTTTATAATTACATCCCATTTATTATTTCTTAAAGCCCATTTTCTTGTTAAGCCTAATGCATCCCTCCTAGGAAAGATTTGCAGCCCAGCGGGGCGGAGAATAACAACTTGACCCTGCCTGGGTATTCCTAAAAAAAAGTATAGCTCGGCTAGCCATTTTCAGCTTGAAAAAAATTAATATCTGGGCTGGATATCTGGCCTGGGCTAGATGGGCCACAGCCCGCCCAGTTAATACCTGCAGCGATGTTTTCGTTGTTGTTCAAAGGAGAAAAATTAATATCTAGGCTAAACATCAAAAAACTCTGTAGTGCTCACACCTCAAAAACACAAATACTGCTCGAGCTGCTTGGTCCCAGCTGTCGGCCGCTTATTGTGCAATTCTCTCGTTTATTGACTACTACATAGGTTGACAATGGTATGGGACCGTGATGTCAGGAAACCAGGAGGAAGCAAAATAGATTATAGTTTATATATATATATATATATATATAATAAGGAGGCACTTGCGTACGTGAGGCTATGGACCTGGTGGGTCCCCATTGTCATCCTCTCCAAGTAAAGTCATCTCCTCGCCCGCGCGTGCTTTCCGCCCGAAACAGTCAGCGCCGCCCGCCCCACTTCCAGGTGCAGGCGATTGCTCCGCCATCAAACGACACAAGTGTCGTCCGTCCGTCCATCTACCGCCCACATTAATGATATTCGGTTGCCGAGGCGGCTACTCCGGCGCCACACGTCCGTCCCTCCGCCCGCCCACCAATTCTATATAAACTGCTGCGCCGGCCATAGCCGCAGTCATCCGCATCCGTTCCCTTTCTCCTGTCCACACCACTACTGCCCACCATGGCTTCCTCATGCTCCAGCGCTCTTCGGGATGGGCGGACGACGGACCACAAGGAGATGGCAGCCATTGCTGCCGACCGGCTGGCCAGCAGGCAGCTGGAGGACGACGACATCCCAATGGAGAACATGGTAGTCGACGATCCGGCGCCAACCCCCTCCTCCGCGCCATCCTTGCCGGTGCATTGCACCATGACCATCGGCAAGGCCCGTGCCCAATATATGGATAGGGTGAGGCAGATGCGTGAGGAGCAGTTCCGGGAGGCGCAGGCCGACGCCGCCTACAACCGCCATCTCCTCCAGGAGCACCTGCAGCCGGAGGAGCAGATCGCCGCGGAGAGGGCGGAGCAGGTGGCGCTGCTCGACTCATACCGCTCCGCCCGGAAGGGCCGCCTCGAGCGCTGGCGGTACCGCATGCGGGTGGCGGAGGCTGCGGCCACCTACGAAGAGGCTAGCAAAGAGGGCGATGAAGTGGGCGAGGCGCTGTTTGGCGATACCGAGGACGAGGCAGAGCACAATGCTGGCTCCGACGAGTCCCCGCTCCGCTGGCATCGACGAGGCCCTGCTCCGCCGAGGCCCCGCGGCGCCAACAACGAGGCAGAGGACACCACCAGCTCCGCCGAGGCCCCGCCCCGCCAACAACGAGGCAGAGGACATCGCCGGCTCAGCCGAGGTCCCACCCTGCCGGCAACATGGGGGAGGATTTCCACCGCTCCGCTGAGGCGCCGCCCGCCGCAACAAGACAGAGGACATCGCCGGCTCCGCCGAGGCCCCGCCCCACTGCCAACGAGGCCGCGCCACACAGAAAACGAGGAAGAGTAGAACACGGTAGGTCGCCGCCGCTCGGTTCCAAGTAAGGCCACCGCTGCTACCCTCCGGTTGAAGCCAAGCTAGGCGGGTTGACCATTGACGGCCGGTTAGCTTCTTGGCGGCGACGTGGAGTCGGACAGCTGCGCTAGAGAAGAACGCTGCTTCTACTTAACTGCTGGTGCAGTTGGCTGACTGACATGTGGGCCCAACAGGCCACATGTCAGTTATGCAACTGCACCTGTAGTTAAGTCACTGAAGCTTCTGTTCGGCTCAGCGGGACACAGGTGGGTACCTTCGGTTAATTAATTATACCTCCAGCGCACCCCTTTTTAGTTGAAGAATGTATGAAATGTAATGAAATCCGGCATGTTTATATGAAATCCGACCGTGTATGAATGAATTTATTTCGATTAGTTTGAATTCCTGTATCACTAGCATTGGATGAACATGCAAAACAATACGGATTAGCATTATTCCCAGGGTGATCACCTAGTTTGCAGCAGTTTCACATGTACTCCCTCCGGTCCTTTCTAGTCATGCATACAAGTTTTGTCTGCAGTCAAAGTATCTCTATTTTGACCAATCTTATACAAAAAAGTATGCACTTTCACAATGTGCGAAGTAAAAAGGAACAGAAGGAGTACAAAGAGTTTGAGCAGCTTTTAGCGTTTCTGTACATTGCAATCAAACACACAGGCCTGGCAATTCATAGAGAACATTCAAAACAATCGATGATTATGCATCTTAGTGACTCACATGTCAGAGGCAATATTTACTTCACAACTAAAGAATAAAGAAAAAATTGATCGACGCTGCTGACAGCAAAGGGCGTCCCATTCGAAAATATCAAACGCATGTCTTGCTAAACTCAATGAGCAAAATTTGACAAGGTTGTCCCATTCCAAAATATCAAATTCCTACGATTGTGGAATGGGCAGGGTTTGCCATCAGTTCGGACATTGACATGGCACCTCGTGCTAAATAAACCAGCTGTTCTTTTTGTGCATTTCCACCAAAATCAACCAAATTCACGCGTAGCTTGTATGATTTCGCCCTTATATGTTGCAACGCCTTGAACTTATCGGCACCTCCTTTCTTGTGGTGGAAATGAATGATTCCATGTATTCATGAACATTTTGTGCAGTTCCCATTGAAATCAAGATGAGCACCCCTGTTTGCACAAATACAAAAAAGTGATTAGTATAAAGCAAACTGTACTATGAATTGATAGTTTCAACAGGCACATACATGGTCCATGTAGAGCACACTTTTAGAAAAATGGAACTCACCAACAAGAATCCTAGAACAACATTGTACTCGCGCATCACAGCAAAAAAATGGAGATTTGTCAGTCCTTCTGAGCTGAAGTTAGTTTGGTCTTGTGGGGAGTAATGTAACCATCCTTCAACTGCTCCTTCTGACGAGAAGATAGACAGGGCTTCTTCATCCTGGCATAATCGGAACTAGTCACTTAACATACTTCATATTCTTCTTCAGAGGAAGATGATCCTGTTGTGCAAAGACAAGAGGACTACTAAATGCTAGCATCCCTATTTGCTCGAAAAAAGGAAAGGAAATATTTAAAACAGCACAGATGAAGCACTTCTCAAGGACAATACCACTTTTTCATGACAGTATCTAAACAGTAGCACAACACCAATAGTGATGACAAAGCTCAATCATATGGTTGAAATCAGTGGGCGAGTACCAACCTTTGTCAGGAGGCTTATTGTGTAGAGCATACAGATGAAGCACTTCTCCGGAACCATCTGTTGCTATCTACGGTGGTGGCCATGCTTACTATATACTCCTTGATTAGTTTAATGTTTCCAACATCTTCTTGTGCAGTTCCACTAAAATATATGGTATCTTCAAAGAAGATCCCTGTTTGCACAAGTAGAGATAATTACATATTACATTAAGAGTGGTATCAAATCAGTGGCAAAACAATTGCTCGTTCCAACCATAGCAATAAATTAAGATGCAAAACTATATCATTACTTGTGTCATCACAGTTCCAGTGCTTCATTACAGCACCGGGAGTTGATTTTTGTTTTTCTTCCGCTTGTTCTTCCCCTTCATCACTTGGTTCAATAACAGACAAGCTTCGCCTTCAATGTAAGATTTGGCATGTCAATTAGGGAGCACAAGTATAGTACTAAACTTAATTTTCTGATGAAAGTGGCAAAATACAGGCCATCAGTTGTGAAATATCCTTATCTTACCTCAATGGGATATTACGGTGCACATACAGATTGGAAGTCTTGTCTCCATTTGTGCAATTCACTAAAATCAAGCAACATTATCGTACAAGTAGCACAACATATGAAAGCACACTGTAGAATCATGTGAAAGAAGGCTAGTACTGACCTCTCATGATGCGGAATTCAAACAACTCACAAGAAGAAGATCTGAACCAAATTCGCCTTAACGGATAGGAAGTAAGATCTCCTCTTCTGCACTTCCACTAAGATCAAGCAATCAAGCAACGTTGTCAGTGTGAAATTTTGGTTGAACTGCACAAAACACTCTTAAAACAAAAGTGTTTTGTGCAGTGCAACAAAAGGTCACAATGGCAACGAGGTGAAGTAGATAACCATGTTTACACAGAGGTGCAAAGGATACAATTAGTGGTGAATAACGGTGGATGACACAGAAGCCAACAAAAAGAAGCATCTACCTTATCTAAATGGGAAAGAAAGCAAGACAGTAGCATTTGTCAAACGGTGGCATTGATTAATATTAACATAGAGATTATATTAACAATAAAATTCGTTAAACATGTAATTTGCTTTTAACTGTTGCATTGCATCAATTTTCCAGCGGCATTATTAGAGGGTGTTTGTTTACGGGGACATTTTGGTGTAGGGACTAAAAAAACTCCGTGTCAGTCCCATCTAAACCAAACATGAGGGACTTTTAGGGACTAAAAGTGGGCATTTGGGACTAAAGAAAGAAGACCCCGAGGGAGTCTTTTTGGGACTTTTTCCAACAGTTGCCCCTGCCACGCATCGCACCTTGTCTCTATTAGTTCATTACTAGGGGTAACATGGTCTTTTAGCATGTCATTTAATAACCTCTAGTCCATGTTTAGTCCCTGGAACCAAGCAAGTAGGGACTAGGGAGTTTTTAACCAAATAGGGCCTTAGATTAACAACAGCTAATGAGTTGCACGGGACAGTGGACGCACCAGTACCATGTGCATCTACCGATGTACTGTGGTCATGCACAGTCTGTTGCAACAAAGAACAAACAACCAAGGAGCATATTTGTGTTGATCCCAGTTTTGTTATCTTTAGACACCTTTCCCTGTGTGAGCGCAGCAAATCTAGTCCTGCTCAAACTCTACATCCTTGTCCCTTCCTTTCCTTTTTGAACTAGTACTTTCGCCCCTTCCTTTCCTCTTTGAACCACGTCCTAGATTTATGCGATACAACTTTCGCCACTACTTTCCCCCATTCCTTTCCTCTTTGAACCACGTCCTAGATTCATGCTATACAACTTTCCCCCTTCATTTCCTCTTTGAACCACGTCCTAGATTCATGCTATATACAACTTTTCCCACTACTTTCCCCCACTCCTTTCCTCTTTGAACCACGTCCTAGATTCATGGTATACATGCAGCTAGAGCAATGCATGTGGAGTAAGTAAATTATACCTTAAGGTTCTTGGGGCGTGGTTCGGTGGGCGACGGGACGGTGACGAAGAAGAAGAAGGGGTCGGAGGCCCTCCCGCGCCGCCGCTGGGTGGAAAGTGAACAGCTGCGCCGGTAGTCCCTCGCCGACGGCGACAGCGTTAAGCCTCCTTCCCTTCCCGGCGGACGGATCCTGCCGGCTCTTTGAGCAGCAGTGAGGGGAGAGAGAGAGGCCAACGAAGTCTTGTTTAGATCTGGAGAGGGCGAGAGAGTGTGAAGAGAGCAACTACAAGCGCTGAGGCTCCAGCGGGAGAGGGCGAGAGAGTGTGAAGAGAGCAACTACAAGCGCTGAGGCTCCAGCGTGTATATATATATTGGAGAGAGAGAGTGTGTGAAGCGTGCAAACCCTAGAAAACATTTTGACCAGTCAAAGAATCCTCCTGGCACAAATTGTGCTCAAGTGTAGTTATCGAACCCGAGACCTCAATTTTGATGAGCGAACAGGCAAACCAGCTACACAACCCTCCCGTTATGTTCAACGAGAGGGAAATAACCTTTTATACATTCCTGCATTCGTGTGACAAGCATGCCGTGTTTTTTTTGTGTGTGTGTGGGAGTCATTGGGATTTCAATCATAATCGTGTCATGTGGCTTTGGTGGTAAGACTATCCACAGTGGTGCAGGAATAATGCAGCCTTAGTCACCTTACCTCTCTCCACGTAGTACGTTGGGTCCCACCAGTCAGAGGGTGAAACAAACAAATTAATAAGAAAAATTAAAAGCGCCAGCGGTGTATCTTACCTCACACATCTCGCTACTGCTCTGGAACACTATCCAATTGATCCCTCTGTTCGCTCACATACTATTTTAAGTGAATCCTTATTATAACATGCACACAAATTTGGGGCACTGGTATTCGACTTAAGTCAGTGTGCCACCGTATCTCGTATACTTACTACTCCCTCCATCTAGGTGTAATAAGTCACGTTAGAAGGTGCAACGGGACCAAGGTGCGTGCGTGTGTGTGTGTGTGTGTGTGTTTAACAACATGTGTGTGTTAGAGAGAGCGACAGATCGACCTACTCCTACAGAGAGATGTTGTGTAGTGTATGATTTTAGCCGCGAGAGTCGGTGCATCCTCTCGTTTCCGGGCGTGTCCGATAGGGACATGCGGACAGCTGCCACGCCTGCTCCTGACCAGCCTGGCCCACCCAAAGCCCCTCCATGGCCCACGTGCGCTTCCCGCCCGAAACGGTCAGCGCCGCTCCAAAGAATCGGTGCCGCATTCATGCCCGGGCAGAGCGGACGCGACCTCTCACTAGCGCAAGAGTGATGGTTGCTTCGTCCGTCCAACTTACTGCTGGGTCTATGTGATTTGATGGCTCATTGGTCCTTATTACTGAGGTGGTAGCACTGCTGGATGTCCCACGCTTTCGGTGAAAGGAGGTACTACTACTAGATTACAATTTTCTCCATTCTTATAGCGGAGGCGTGCAAGAGCAGTGAAAACACGCAGGCTCAGTGATTACATGGCCCACCTCACACTATCACCGTGCGACACCTAACTCTTTACATAGTACTCCCTCCGTTCCTAAATATTACTAGATGAGTCCCCGCGCGTTGCCGCGGAACAGCGGTATATCTCTCTGCGCAAAATTATCGATTTCATAGAACTAAAAAAAACACTATAACCGCATGACAAATGTGGTAGCCAAACTAAATAAACTCCCATCATCATTTAGATCATCCCACGTAAGGAAAAAAGATTAGCCAACTCCTACTGCATAATCGGATTATATTTTCTTTTTGACATGTTAATGGGACTTAAAAGCTCATTTATATGCATGCTACCGGTGCATGCTTGCATGCAGACATGTTGATGTGATTTAAAGCCCACTCACATGCATGTGCCACGGTATTTCTGCATGCTTGCATGTGGCTTAGTGTGGAGCCTCTCAACGTCTAGATCAGACGGCTATTATGGACTAATTTACTTCATCTAACGGCTACATCAATTTTGATGATGTGGCTCAAGGAGAGGATAGAGAATTCCTAGTAGTGGGGGCTAGCTATTACTATTAGATAAGTCTTTGTAGACATTCCACTACATACGGAACAAAATGAATGAATCTACACTTAAAATGCATCTATATACATCCGCATGTGGTTCATGGTGAAATCTCTACAAAGACTTATATTTAGGAACGGAGGAAGTACTAGTATAGTACGTACTGTAATTTATCAGCGAGATAAATTTGTACAATGCTATGAAGCTTCCAGCTTCTGTTACATGTATCTTGCGTCCAAGGTTGCCCGTTGCAACATTTCATCAAATACAAAGGAGACTAACATGCATGCTATTGCATCTCAATGATTGACAGATCATAGCAAATAAGTACTCCGTCCGTTCCAAAATAAGTGTCTCAACTTTGTGCAAACTTTAGTACAAAGTTGTACTACTACTAAAGTTGACACTTATTTTGGAACAGAGGCAGCTAAAGAAAAAAACGATCCATGCAGTCCCTAGCCCTTGAACCGTGAACCCTGACCAGGCTTCAATTTGCTAGCAATGTTCGAGCTTCCTCATAAATGAAGTTTGCAACCTTTTGACCATCGAATCATTTTGTGCAGTTTCACCAAAATCGAGATGAGCATCCCTGTGGCAAAGAAATTGAAGAAGCGTGATTAGAATAAGATTACTGGGGCTAGTTGATGAGACATAAACTCATCACAAATACAGTACGTAGAAGCCAGTAGAGGTATGTGCGAGGCAGCTGGAGCAGTGGTGGAAGCCGGCTGTAAAGGGAGTTGTACCTGAGGGACGTAGCTCAACCTTGAGGAGGGCGGCGGGAGGCGGCAACGGCCCATGTCGCGGCAGTGAGCAAGGGATGAAGGCAACCTCACTGGCTTTGTGAGAGAGAACGGCGGGGACGTCTGATCAGGACGTGCCGACAGTGGGTTTTTGCCGTCGGCGACGGCCACCGCATCTACACTAAGCATCCACCCCTTCCCCAAGCGGACGTGATCCACCGGGATGTTAGAGATGTGGCCACAGTCGTTTTGTGCGAGAGAGTGTGAAGAGAGCAACCCCAGCAAGCAACCGTGTAGGCTGGCCCGTCCTGACTATGTATATAGTGGAGCGGTTTCTTTTTCTCTCCATGTGAACCTATCATATTGCGTACGTGCCACTGAAGAAAAAAAACTTTATTTATAAATGACGCGGCACCTACTACTCGTTCTCCTATAACCTTGCGCTTGGCATCTCCAAAATATTAACCTTGCGATTGGCTCTTCGCCTCTTCGGGAAGTCGAGCAATAATGGTAGTGCAGTATATATCGTTCTGGCTATATGAGACCGAATGAATTGCTGCACGTCCACCACGTGGGCGAGGGTCGAGGGGCGAGGGAGAGTGCTACATACGGAGCAAAATGAGTGAATCTACACTCTAAAATACGTCTATATACATCAGTGTTTGGAGTATGTACTAGTAGTTCATATTGAAATCTACAAAAGGACATATATATTCCAAACAATATGATATAATCTCTATAACCAAGGTAGTAGGGACGAGGAGTAAACGGAGGGAGTAGTATATTTTTCTCCTCGTCCTGCGAGCCACCGCGCGCATGGGCGAGGGTGCGGGCGTAAGGCGGAGCAAGCTTCACCTCATCCTGCGAGCCACTGCGCCCGTGGGCAGGGGAGACGACGTACTAAGCAAGCTTCTCCTCGTTCTGCGAGTTGACGGGACACATCAAAAGTACTCCAGTGTATAGAGCCTTGCCTCTAAGGTAGGCCCCACATGGTTTGCCTCCTTTTTAACATAACACGTGCGCCGTGCATGCACCTCTTCTCTTCGTGCACGTCCCCCACCTACGTGGGTGTGTGTGAGAGATACAAACCACGTTCGTGGGTGTTTTTTGTTTTGGGGTGGGGGTGGGGTGGGGGGTTGATTTCGTGAATTATTTGTGGGAATATGTGTCGATGACATCTCAAACAAAATTTTGCATGCAATGTGTGTGAAATGGAGGCCTATCCATATCATACATAGAGGGTCGGGCAATCCACGAGAAGAGAGGGAGCGGTCATAGCTATCGATAGAGTCGAAGAGAGGATCAAGTGGGTGGGTGCGAGATCGATGAAGAGAGCCATCGAAATTGTGTGTGTGTGCAATTCAAAGATATAGGGCGATTGGCCTACCGGAACATTAGAGGGCACATGTCAAGTTTGTGTGTGGTAGGGAGACATGACTAGAGCGCTCGATGTATCGGTGTGTGTGGGGCGGAGGGGTAGGAAGAGGCCTAACTATAGAGGTAGAACGACTCGTATATGTGTTGAGAAGGAGAGACCCAGCTATGTCTTGAGGGAGATCGGTCGACATCCACACATAACTGAAGGACGGGAAATATGATGGGACAGAGAGAGAGAGAGAGAGAGGGAGGGATAGGGGTAGAGTGCTGGATGGGTGATGGAGTTGCTTCTCGAAGATGGTGGGAGAGGCCTACTAGACAAACTGAGGGTGGAACTGCAATGTTATCAATAAGAGTGGGGATGTGTTTCTGTGTGTGCCTGTGCGTGATAGATCTGTCGGGACGCATCCATGGATGATGAAGGGGAACCATGTGTTTGGTAAGCAAACCTAACTAGATTGGTAGATCAATTGTTGTTTGTCGGAGGAAGGGAGAGACACAACTAATGAGGTAGATCGATTGACGTGTGGGTAAAAACGAGTTATAAGGACCTAGCTAGCTATATGTATAGCGAGAGATCGGTCGGTGTACGTCCATTTGTTAGAGGCAAATAAGGCCCAGCGAGATGGATAGACAGAGAGAATGGAGCTAGGAGGTGGTGCGAGAGGCCCAACTACTAGCTAGATAGGGGGAGGAGTGTGCGGTGTTGAGATCGATGAAAAGAGGGGCGAGAGTTTACACGTGTGTCTGACCGTATGAGAGACACGAGGCAAGGACACATAAAGGAGGAGATTGAAGGTGTGTGTGTATGTTGTAGGCAGGCATCGCTGGAGAGGTTTATCGATCGGTGTGTGTCGGAAAGGAGTTGTGGAGACTCTGGGAGAACGACCTAAAGAAAAAAATGAATGTGCCGGTGGATAGAATGCCGAGGGAGGGGGAGGTCGAGGAGGGCGTGTGCATGCACGAGAGAAAGTTAGTGGTAGCTACAAAGGTTAGAGGATTGTGTGGGTGTAAGAGACTAACAAAGATCATAATTTTATATGAAAGCGGATTCATATATTTGAATAGGAGATCATAGTGTTTTAAACATTGCATGCACGAATATAGCGGTGATACACGTGCTGTGCACATGTTATACCATAATGTGATAATGCATGGCGTTTGCAACTCACAGCTAAATGCCGAACAATCTAAACCATACTATACATCAAACAATCTCACATTTTATTTGAATTTGTGATAATGTGTGGCGTTTGCAGCTTACAACTAAATATCGAACAATCTAAACAATACTATATATCGAACATTCTCACATTTTATTTGAATTTGTGGTAATGTGTTGTGTTTGCAACTCACATCTAAATACTTGTAGGCGTAGGGGGCGGGGCACCATACATAATGTGATAAACACATTATACATATGAGACATGGTTTAAATTATGAAGATCTAGCTAGAGCTAGAAATGTAATGTGATTTGAAATCAAAATAAAGTGGATTCAAAAAATCTAGTTCGAGTTCATATAGTACACATAGTTTATATGTAACTCGAGACTAATCATGTGGTGTGCTGTGAAGATAATACACAAACGATGGTTTAACTTGACAATAATGATGATTGTAGATCTTATTAAAACAGAGAAACTAATTCAAATGCTTTGACTTCACAACAATCATTACTGTAGATCTTATTCAAATAGAGAAACAAATTCAAATTTAGTTCATATTGAAGCGGTAGTATATACGTTTGGAATGCACTAAAACGTTCATTTGAGTAGTAGGTTGCATGCATTATACACGTAGCGAAATGTTTTAATTGAACATAACATGAATTGAAAGTTTTGAATGACATTTGTAGTGCGCATTGATTTGGTACAGTACACGTTAGGCTTGTCTGGAAATTTCGACCCGCGCCTTGTTAGCCCGAAATATTTAAGATATATCTTTGTCTTGTTGTGCTCCGACAACTCCCTCCATCTCAACCCGTGCCTTGCTATTCCGAAATTACAACGCGCGTGAAAACTCCCACCTCCTGTGAAATCCCGACACGCGAAATGTCCGTGGTACCCCTGAACCGAAAGAACCGCCTCAAATCGGTGGGGGTACTTTCGTAACTTACCCCACATTTCGGACAAGCGTGTCTCTAAGCCATGGTTCCCCACTGCCATCCCATCCGCCCACCCATTCGTACTCCGAGGCCGCGAAAACCCGGGACGAAACCCCACACCCTGCTCCGTCTGCCACCCAGCCGGAGCCTCTTCCCCGACGACGTCGTCCACAGCAACGCCTCGACGTCCCTCATCCACCGTACTGGATGAGGATCCGTCGTCGATCTCATCGTCCCGTCGGTTCAGCCACCCCGTCCTCCACCTCCAAGGAGCTGCCCCGACGTTCCCCTCGTCTTTCGCGCCACCTCCATTCCCACACCGCCGTCTTCACCTGCACCACCGGAAGAGCATCATCATCACCGTTTCCTCAGATGAAGCTGTGGCCTAATCGGCGCCACCAAAGAGGTTGTACACTAATCGCCGCATTTTCTTCTTGATTCGATCTCACGGTGCTGCCGACGCTCGGTCCCGAGCCGACACGGCGCGGCTCCATCCACGGCGGCGTCACCGGCCACATCCTCCACGGCGTCGCTCCCTCGGCGGCGACGTCCACACGAGTAGGAGCTGCTGCTGCTTTAGCTCTCGCTCGCGCTGCTGCTCTGCTCTTGCTCTCGGTCCCCTGCCTGGTCTACTCTTGCTATTGCTCTTGCTCGCGCTGCTGCTCTCGCTCTTGCTCTTGCTTGCGATGCTGCTCCGATTTAGCTACACTTCAGTCGACTGAATCGA
>NC_057796.1:153061194-153075103 GCF_018294505.1 Triticum aestivum
GTGTTTTCGGGGCGGGTGGGGCGGCGCACCGCCGACCGCGGGCGGTAGGGGGCTGCTGTTTGGCCGGTGGTGGCTGGCGGCTCAGGGGGGTGGAGGTTGAAGATGAACCGTAGGCCCTTGATTTCGTATCCAACGGCTGCAAAATCGACTGACCAGAGATGAAAAAGTTAGTCGACCGACGTGTAGCCTCACCATGCTAGTGCGTTCAGTTTCGACAGCAAAATTCAGTTTCGACAGCAAAATTCAGTTTCGACAGTTAAGTTCAGTTTCGACAGTTAAGTTCATAGATGAGCGGCTGATGTATTTTACATATAGCACTTTGTGGTTATGTATTTTATGTCATGTATTGGGGATGCTATTAGAATTCCACTCAGGTTAACGTTGTTCGTTGTCTCTCTTGTCCTGCGTCAGCCTAGGCGTCGTACAACTCACCGGAGCTGCTCCAATGACGAAACCCTCCATCACAGCGGAGCGGTACCTCAGGCCCCATCTCCAGACGCCTAAGATCTTCTGCCCCTCCTCCGACAGCAAAGTCAGCCGAAGCATCCTCACCGGCCAACCCAATCACGCTGAGATCGACATGGCTTCGCCAAAGAGGTTGTACACTTGTTGCATCTCTTTTTTACTCTACCTGTTATATATATTGTCCACTGAGCACATGGATTTGTTCCTTTAGTGTCTCCTTGAAAGAAAAAACGTAGGAATTTTAATTTGCACTTGTCCTCCTTTTCAAATTCCTATTCATGAAGCACAAGACTAAGAGATAGTAGCATAATAGCATTATAACCGTACATTTTCTTGTGGTTTGACTTAATCTCACCATGCTTCTTTGCATCCTATGATCTTCCAATTGTTGTGAATCAAACACCCAGATTGGCAGAAATCCTGTGTTTTTAAATTCTCTGTTTTGCACGTGCATTCCTATCCTATTCCTGTCTATTTCCTATCCCTGCATTGTTGGAATCCTCCAATTCAAACGAGCCCTTACAGAATTACTTCTCGTACAGATAGTTGTCAAAGAAAACCTTGCATGGTTTGTCCCGCTCCTGCTGCGCCGTCGTCCACCCCAGCTCAGCTGCTCCAACGACAGAAGGGTCCAGCACAGCAGGGATCCGGCCTCCTGACTGTCTTTCGCCGCCTCAGATCTTCTTCCCCGCTGTTGGCATCCATGAAACCTGCATTACCATCATCAACCGAGCAGATGACCTCGAGGACTACACGGGTCCGCAAGAGAGGTCGCACTCTTTCGTGTCTGCTTACGTTATGCATCGCTTAATATTACATGCTACTTTATCGTCCTGTTCACCGATTAAACTCTGAGTCAGCTCTAAACTAATGGTCAAACTTGAGTTTTTAAATGGTTGTGGGGTACATATCGGGGCCGCTATCAATAGTATCTATCTACTATCTGTTCAATCTCCGTTGTCTACTAGAGTTTCATGTTGGGTGGGAAACAAACAGTAAAGAAGCCATTATCTGTATTTTTAACTGAAGCCATTATCTGCCTGCTATTATAGGTTTTGGGTCTATCCACCGGTTTCTACCATCACTCTGGATTTCTGCATGCACTCTTTACATAATCTCACTATGTTTTATTCCTATGCATGACAATTATTGTAAACAATGGAACCGAACATGTAGAGCAAAAGAGACGAGCCTTGCGTGGCAATAAAATTTCATGCGGACGTCGCTCCTTGGTAGGCGCAAAGGCAGCCCCCCCTCCACGCATTTCGAATTGTAATTGAGAGGAAGATATCTGTTCTGAGGGGGATTCAGAAGGAGAAGACAACTCCTATTTACCCCCTGAGGTCTTCGCTCTAACTTGGCATGCTGATGTTGGTTATATCATGCATATGGTGTCTTGCATTGCTTACTTTATACATCAAATATGTCATCTGCTTAGTTTAGACATCCTTTGTGCGAATGCCATCTGTTTATTTTATTCATCATTTATGTGAATTATGCAACGCCATCTTGTTTAGCCAGGCATCATATATGTGAATTTTGCAATGCCATCCTGCTTAGACAGTCATCTTATATGTAAATTATATCAGGCCATCCTTTTTTTCGTTACATATTACATTTGTCAACAATGTTAGTACATTCAACTGTCTTCGTGTGCATCGGCCATTTGACACGGTGATGGCAAATTATGGAGTGAAAACAAGGTCTTCAGAGCAGACTATGCTATCTGACGAAGCGCGTATCTCGCTGGTTACGGATATCTCCTCAGAGGAGGATTCAGAGACAGATGACCAGTCCTATTCCCCCCCCCCCCCGAGGTGTATGCTCTAACTTGGCAGGGTTATGTTGCTCATATCGTGCGTATGGTGTCTCGCATTGCTATGTCATTTGATTAGTTTAGACATGCTTTGTGTGAATGCCACCTGTTCAGTGTCTAATTACCATATATGTGAATTATGCATTGCCATCTTGTTGCAAGACATTATATATGTGAATTATACAATGCTATATTGTTGCAAAGGCAT
This sequence comes from Triticum aestivum, assembly GCF_018294505.1. NCBI lineage: Eukaryota > Viridiplantae > Streptophyta > Magnoliopsida > Poales > Poaceae > Triticum > Triticum aestivum. The sequence goes on from NC_057796.1 coordinate 153,063,684, forward strand.
TATATATGTGAATTATGCAATGCCATGCTGTTTAGCCAATCATCATGTATGTGAATTATATCATGCTATCATTTTTTTGTATTACGTGTTCCATTTGTCGACAACGTTTGTATATTCAACTACTCTTCCTGTGCATCAGCCATTTGAAGCGGTGATGGAAGTATCTAGAGTGAAAACAAGGTATTCAGAGCTACCTGCTGAAGCAGACATCTTGCTGGTTACAGAGAGCTCCTCAGAGGAGGATTCAGAGACTGATGACCAGTCCTATTTCCCCCCTGAGGTCTATGCTCAAACTTGGCAGGGTTATATTACCCATGTCATGCATGTTGTGTTGCATTGCTTAGTTTTTACATCATATATGGATTGCCATCTGCTTACTTTCTTACTATATAAATCATATATTTGAATTATATCATGCCATCATGTTTACATAGTACATACACATCATCTATCTGAATTATGGCATGGCAACCCATTTAATAAAGACATCATATAGTTATATCATCTCATCCTATTTAGTGTTTACAGTCATCATATTTTGAATTATGGCATTCTATCCGTGAATGTATGTGAATTATGGCATGCCAACCTATTTAATAAACACATTATATAGTTATGCCATGTCATCCTGTTTACATAGTTTCATATTTTGAACTATGTCTTTCCATCTTTTTTAGTTAGCCATCATAATGTGAAATTGTGTCATGCTATCCTGTTTAGTTAGCCATCATATATGTGAAATTGTGTCATGCTATCCTGTTTGGTTAGACAACATAAATATGAGTTATTTCATGCCCTCTTTTACCCCCCTATCCATTGCACCTGTCTATCATACAATGTCTATACTTTCAATTACTTTTCTTGTTTATCAGCCATTTGAATTAGAGAGCGTGATGGCAGTATCTAAGGGAGTAACAACACGGTCTTCAGAAAATATAGTGCTACCAGTTGATGCTGATAGAACCACGGTTGTACTTGCCCAAGGACCAGATCCACCACACATAACCCAAACTCTCGCAGATTGTACCCCTACCCAGTTGGACAGAGAACCAGCTACACCCCTTCTAACCCCAACCCCGGCAGATAGTAACCCAGTTCCAGTTGACACAACACCGTCTCCACCACAGAGCACCCAAACACGAGCAGTTAGTAAGGGAACTCCAGTGCCCAAAGCACGAGGACCACCACTCCGAATCCCAAGTCAACGCATACGGGAGAAGAAGATTTGTTCTCAGGTCAGGTTCTGTAGCTATGGTTCATACTCCTTTGCTCTTGCATTACTGTATTTACTTATACCAACTATTTTCAAATTTGAAGGATGGAATTGAAACTCCAATGGCGCAACAGGTATGTTTTAAACCTGTTTCTTCAACTGGTTTGCTGTTGTAACCTGCTCTATGTTGATTTCAGTTTCAATTGAATAAACAGTTATGTTCTCATGTCATGCACATTACAAGTGTTGTTATTGCTCTATAGTTACCCACACTTATATTCTGTCTATTCTGCTTTGTCTTGAACAAATATTATTTTAACTGTGTCTCTATCTTGATTTGGCAACAAAAACTAGAATGATATAGACCATAAAGTGACCATGGTACATAGATATATGTTTGTTTCATGCTGTTATCCTGTCCACTTTACTACTGAACTCATTTACCAAAATGAGTTTCATATACAACATGGTAAACATGTGATGTGTCTGCTTGTTTCTCTTTTAGAATGCGGACAAAATATTGGAGAACATTACCGCATTATCCAATGGTAAAGGAAGTAATGCAGATAAGGTTCAAGATAGTGAGACATCCCTGTTGGTCTCCAAGAAAGCTGATAAAAACTATCTTGACGACAGCGAGGGAACCCAAAAGTCCTGTCTTGATGTAGTGTTCGAGTTACTGGCCACTACTGCTGGCACAAGCTCTTCGAACTCGCTGCCTGAATCAGTTCGTCTTCTTGAGTCTCAACTTCAAGTTGAAAGACATCGATCAGATGTGCTGCGACAGGAAGCTGAAGGACTGAGGAAGTCCCTGCAGAATTCAGATGCATATTTTCTGGTGCAACAGCAAGCGCTGGAGGATTTAAGCGCCAAACAAGAGAAAGTTAATAAGCTTGCTAAGCATCTTGCCAGCATTATGGGTACCTAGGATATTGTTTCTTGAGATCTTCTAAAGTGGTTTCAGTTCTGGATTTTTTTTGCTGCGGTGTTTATTTGCGCTGGTCGCCAACTTTGACAACCAGTGTATATGATATGCTGCTTTGTTCCCTATATTTGCACTGGTGGCAAACTTTGATGCCCAGTGGATGTAATATGTGTAATAGCCGTGATAGCCTAGCGTTAGTTGCTTGCTTATTTATTTCCTTGTTGTCTTGTTTATTTGTTTGCTTGTAGTCATTGCAGTTCTTTTTCCGCGGTTTGCTAGTGACTGCAATAACCTATTTTTTAAAACTAGGCCACAATAACCATGGGCTAATATTTACTGTAGTGACACTGGGCCTCCTACTGGCCGTAGAAATAGTGGGCCTTCTACGGGCCGTAGAAACAATGGGCCTTCTACGGGCCGTAGAAACAATGGGCCTTCTGCAGGCCGTATCATCAATGGGCCTTATACGGGCCGTATGATCGATTGGCCAAACATGGGCCAAACATACCGCATTATGGCCGTAAACGAGCTAGAGTTGGAATCATCCGTTCATGGGCCGACCATAACGGGCCATCGTTAATAGGCCGTATTTGGTGATGCTATGAAAATGGCCCAACAGACTAACGGTCCACAAACGGGCCGACTGTAACGACAGGCTGAATTTGGCCCACAAGCAGAAAATGACAGTAACGGGCCGTAAGTAACCGAATGTTGCAAATGAGCCCAAGAATAAATGGGCCCTCAGAAGGCCGAAAGTTAACTTGGGCTGGAAACGGCCCAACGGAATAACTGGCCGTTAATGGGTATAAAGTGATACACTGTTCATTACGGGCCAGTTTCACCACGGGCCGTTAATGGGTGTAAACTAATACACTGTTCATTACGGGCCAGTTTCAGCACGGGCCGCTAATGGGCCAAGAGTTACAAAGGGCCTCATATGAACCGAAAGACGTCATGGGCTATACATGGGCCAGAAGTGAAAACGGGCTGGAATCATATTGGATGGCCCAGATGACGCTACTGGGCCTAATTCGGATTGGCGTAACGGGCCTTGGGTTAGCGGGCTGTAAATGGGCTATATGCAAACAGGCCGTTAACAGGCTTTCCATGGGTCGGCCCGCCAGCTTTTGACCAAGTCAAACGGGCCGGCCTTTTCACAGGAATGGGCCACTGTTGGGCCATGCCACGTGTCGACGTATCATAGGCGCCTTATGTCCAGTGAGTGGATGACATCTGTCCCAACGATGAGCCGACACGTGTTTCCTCTAGCCAATGATGATTTTACACGTGGAAAATCCCCATTGGTCAGGGCTGTTAACGGGTTATCGGATCCAAAACCCAACCCGATAGCTTAACGGCGTTCTGTTACGGTGGATGCCACGTGTCGGTCACCCTAAATTTTGGTGATGTCATGGAAAACTTCTACGATAGCACATGTATGACTATCTTGATTCTGTCATAAATTTGTCATGGATGTACATGCATGACAAAAAACGCGACCTACTATGACAAACACGTATCATCATGGAAGTGTATTTTTTTGTAGTGTGAACCACCGTTGCCACGTCACACTTGCTGACCGGCTCTGCCTCAACCCACTTCGTAAACTTGTCAATTGCAACCAAGAGGTTAGTCTTTTTGTCCTTGGATCTTATAAAAGGACCAATCATATCCAGCCCCTAGACTGCAAACGGCCAAGTAATTGGAATCATCCTCAATTCTTGAGCCGGCACGTGAGCTCTTCTGAAAAATTTATGACAACCATCACATTTGCTTACCAGATCCTCTGCATCAGCATGAGCCGTCAACCAATAAAACCCATGACGAAAAGCCTTAGCCACGAGAGATTTAGAACCGGCATGATGGCCACAACCTGTCGGATTCAGGGTTCCGCAGACCCGTGAGAGGATCGAACTCCGGGGTGCATGCGCAAAACTCTCTCTTCCCAGTCTGCCTGCTCAACGATTCCACGGCCTAGCTCGACGAACCCAAGGGACAAGAGACACAGCAGTTTATCCTGGTTCGGGCCACCTTGCGGTGTAATACCCTACTCCAGCTTTGTGGTGGATTGCCTTGAGGGGCTGAGGATGAACTAATACAGTGGATGAACAGCCTCAGGAAGTGAGGTATTCTTGAGGTTGATGAGCTGGTGAGGTGGTCAGGGTGGAATTGCTCCGTCCCGTCTATGGTGGTGGCTAAGTCCTATTTATAGCGGCCTTGGTCCTCTTCCCAAATGTAGGCGGGGAGGGATCCCACAACGGCCAAATTTGAAGGGAGACAACTAGTAGAAGCTATCCTGACAAAAGTAGTCTTCGCCTGCAAAAGGCTCTGGTGGTGATGTTGCGATGGGCTCCGCGATGACCTCCGTCCTACTGTCATGGCGGTCTTGGTCTTGTTGCACCGGTATGGAAACCTTTGCTTGATTTCTCGGGACCCCGCACCTGCCCTTGCCTCCTTCGCACCAAAGAGGAAACTGGCACACTGCACCCGCTGGCGCCTGCCTCGCCTTGGTCGTCATGGCTCACGTCATGTTAACCTCGCGAGGTGCAGCTCGCATTGATATCTCCGCTCCTCGGGAGCCAGCCTAGTGAGGCCGTTGTCGGCGTTCTAGGAATAGGGGTCCCCAGACTTGCCTGCCTGTGGCCCACGGCGTGGCTGTGCTAGCAGGCCTATACGGCCCATCTCCATCAACAAGGTAATCTAGACCCTCGCGAGGGACCAAGCCTCGCGAGGCGGACAACGCAAGACCTCCTCAGGAGCGGCCTCACCAGGCTGCCTCGCGAGGAGCGGAGATATCAAGGCAGGGCAAACCTCGCGAGGCTCCCGTGACGTGAGCCATGACGATCAAGATCAGGCGGGCGCTAGTGCGTGCAGCGTCCTTGTATCCTCTTTGGTGCTAAGGAGGCCAGCGCAGGCATGGAGTACCGAGGCATCAGGAAAAGGTTTCCATATCAGTGCAACAAGACCAAGACCAGCCGGACGGCAGGACGGAGGTCACCGTGGAGCCCAAGACGGCGTGACCACCAGAGCCCTTTGCAGGCGAAGACCGCTTTTGTCAGGATAGCTTGTACTAGCTGTCCCCTTTCAAATTGGCCGCCATTTTTGGCTCCCTTCCTGCTTGATATTTGGGAAGAGGACCAGGTCCTATATAAGTAGAACTAGCCACAACTGTAGAGATTTTTGGCTTTTGTCAGGATAGCTCACCGAGAAAATCCTTAGCCACACGCAGAGCACAAGAACACCTCAACCTTAGGAGGCAGTTCTTCCCCTTGTACTGTTCATCATCAGCCCAAGAGGGAATCCACCACCACCAAACTGGAGTAGGGTATTACACCACAACGGTGGCCCAAACCAGTATAAATCTTGTGTATTTGAGTTGAGAGTTCGTCGAGTTCGTCCGCGAGATCTTAGCGAGCTAGGGCGTAGATCGGTAGGGAGGACATCTCCGCGCGCACCCCAGTGTTCGAACCTTGAGGGTTTTGCCGGAACCCGTGATCCGACATTTGGCACGCCAGGTAGGGGTGCACCGGAACTTCCTTTCCGTTGTTCGCGTCTAGTTGCTCCATCGTCTCCATGACGGACGCTCGCCGTGCTCGTGCCGAGCGCCGGGCTGCCCTGGCCACCCGCGTCGCTCAGACGGCTCCCGTCGGTGGGCCACCTCATCGTTCCCTGTCTCCTGCCGCCAACGCCGCCATCGGCCGGGCGGGGAACGAGCAGCCAGCATCCTCGCTGCACCCCTCGGTGCGGCAGGGCGGCCGCACCACTACACCATTGCTGACTCCCGCTGGTTCGTCGTCCCACGCTCGTCGCGCTCGCATGGACGCACAGGCCGCGCTCCTCATGGCGCACGAGCTCCTGCGCTACCGCCCGGTCGACGACCTCTACAAGGACTGGCTCGACCGCATCGCCGAGCTTGTCCGCGCCGCCGGGGGCTCCCCTGCACCGTCCCTCTATCCGCCTGGCCCTCCGCCGGCTTCGGGCGACATGGCTCATGCAGTACCACCGCCACATCCGCCTCAAGATGGCGCCTCGATGCCAAGGCGTGCGGCTCCGCGACGCGATCCGCCGCGCCCGGTGCCCGCGCGTGAAGAAGGAAGCTGTCAAGAAGTTCCTCGACCGCAAGAGAACGCCCCGCCACTCCTCGCACCACCGCGCCAGGTTCGTATGCCGCGGCAGGCTCCCGCGCTACTCGCCGTGGCGGCGCATGGGCGCCAAGAGCGAGCTCCGCCTCCAAGACGGGCCCCAGCGACCACGGCCGGCTGCCGCGCCTTCACCCCCGAGCTGTGTATGGTCGCATGGCCGGGCAAGTTCAAGCCAGGTCTGGCTCCTCGCTACGACGGCACTCTCAACCCCGCGGAGTTCGTGCAGCTCTACGAGCTGAGCATCGAGGCGGCCACCAGCGACGAGAAAGTCATGGCGAACTGGTTCCCTATGGCACTGAAAGATGGCGCCCGTTCGTGGCTCCTGAACCTGCCACAAGGCTCGATCTCTTCCTGGGACGAGATGCGTGACCGCTTCGTCGCCAACTTCCAGGGCACTCGCGACCGCCCGCCGGCCGCGGATGACCTGCGCCGCATCAAGCAACAACCAGGAGAGACCCTCTAGAAGTACATCCAGTGCTTCAACAACACTCGCCTCAAGATCCCCAAGGTGACGGATGAGGCCATCATCTCCGCGTTCTTTGACGGCGTCCGCGACATCAATATGAAGGAAGAGCTCGCTATCCACGAGGAGCTGTGCACATCTAAGGAGCTGTTCAACCTGGCGACCAAGTGCGCAAGAGCTGAGGAAGGGTGCCTCTCCCTCCTCGAGCTGCCAGCCACAGGCCCGGAGGAGAAAAATAGGCTTCCATACGCCCCCATTAGTCCCCAAAATAATCAAACCGCGACAAAAGGGGTCTTTAGTCGCGGTTCGGGAGGTGACCCGCGACCAACTATCTGGGCCCAGCGCGCTCGGTCGACAGCTGGCGGACGGGAGGGGCTTTAGGCTTGGTTGGGCTGGCCAACCGGGACTAAAGGTCCCCGAAGTCCTTTAGTCACGGTTGGCCAGGCCAACCGGGACTAAAGGCCCATCCAGCTGGCGGACGGGAGGGGCTTTAGTCCCGGTTGGCCTGGCCAACCGGGACTAAAGGTCCCCGAAGGCCTTTAGTCACGGTTGGCCAGGCCAACCGGGACTAAAGGCCCATCCCTATATATAGGACTCAGCTCACTTCACAATTTTCAGAAGGGGGTGGTGGGTTTGCTTTTGGTTCCTCCTATGCACACAAGGTGTTCGATGAAATGCCCGAGAGCCTGAAACAAACATGATATGAAGTGTCCGAGCCACACTTGAGCTTTCTCATTTATTTTTCCTCCGCGATCGCGGTTAGCAACTTGAACCTTTCATGTGTCATTGATAAAATACGCATGTGTGTAGTTCATTGTTTAATTTGTATTATTTCTAGCTAGTTAGTTTAACAAATGCATGATGGTTAAATATATACTTTATATAATAATAATGCAGATGAATCGGCAATGGATGTACGGTCCCCGACTCTCCGGCGAGTTCACTACGGGTTTGAAAGATTTCCTCGTAGTGGCAAATGCGAACAAGCAGCAAGGTTTTATTATCTGTCCATGTGCTGTCTGTAAGAATCAGAAGGGTTACTCCTCCTCAAGAGACGTTCACATGCACCTGCTTCGGCACGGTTTCATGCCAAGCTATAATTGTTGGACCAAGCATGGAGAAAGAGGGGTTAGAATGGAAGAAGATGAAGAAGGGGATGATATCGATGACAACTATCATGATCATTTCGGTGATACTTTCATGGAGGATGATGCTGAAGGTGGGGAAGGGTTAGGTGAAGGTGAAGAAGAGGCACATGATGAGCCCGCTGATGATCTTGGTCGGACCATTGCTGATGCACGGAGACGCTGCGAAACTGACAAGGATAGGGATAATTTGGATCGCATGTTAGAGGATCACAAAAAGTCGTTGTATCCAGGATGCGATAATAGTCTGAAAAAGCTGGGCTGCACACTGGATTTGCTAAAATGGAAGGCACAGGAAGGTGTAGGTGACTCATCATTTGAAAATTTGCTGAAAATGTTGAAGAATATGTTTCCGAAGAATAACGAGCTGCCCGCCAGTACGTACGAAGCAAAGAAGGTTGTCTGCCCTCTAGGTTTAGAGGTTCTGGAGATACATGCATGCATTAACGACTGCATCCTCTACCGCGGTGAATACGAGAATTTGAATGAATGCCCTGTATGCACTGCATTGCGTTATAAGATCAGAGGCGATGACCCTGGTGACGATGTTGAGGGCGAGAAACCCAGGAAGAGGGTTCCCGCCAAGGTGATGTGGTATGCTCCTATAATACCACGGTTGAAACGTCTGTTCATGAACAAAAAGCATGCCAAGTCGTTGCGATGGCACAAAGAGGACCGTAAGTCCGACGGGGAGTTGAGACACCCCGCTGATGGAACGCAATGAAGAAAGATCGACAGAGTGTTCAAAGATTTTGCAGCTGACGCAAGGAACATAAGATTTGGTCTAAGTACTGATGGCATGAATCCTTTTGGCGAGCAGAGCTCCAGCCATAGCACCTGCCCGTGACTCTATGCATCTACAACCTTCCTCCTTGGTTATGCATGAAGCGGAAGTTCATTATGATGCCAGTGCTCATCCAAGGTCCAAAGCAACCCGGGAACGACATCGATGTGTACCTAAGGCCATTAGTTGATGAACTTTTACAGTTGTGGGCCAGACCTGGTGTACGTGTCTGGGATGAGCACAAAGGAGAGGAATTTGACCTACGAGCGTTGCTTTTTGTAACCATCAACGATTGGCCTGCTCTCAGTAACCTTTCGGGACAGACAAATAAGGGATACAATGCATGCACGCACTGCTTACATGAGACTGAAAGTGTACGTTTGGTTAATTGTAAGAACAACGTGTACCTGGGTCATCGTCGATTTCTTCCCCGAAATCATAACGTAAGAAAGAAAGGCAAGCATTTCAACGGCAAGGCAGATCACCGGCCGAAGCCTGCGGAACGTACTGGTGCTGAGATATTTGATATGGTCAAGGATTTGAAAGTCATCTTTGGAAAGGGTCCTGGCGGACAATCAGTTCCGCGGGGAGTTGACGGGCACGCACCCATGTGGAAGAAGAAATCTATATTTTGGGAGCTAGAATATTGGAAAGTCCTAGATGTCTGCTCTGCAATCGACGTGATGCATGTTACGAAGAATATTTGCGTGAACCTGCTAAGCTTCTTGGGCGTGTATGGGAAGACAAATGATACAAAGGAAGCACGGCAGGACCAGCAACTTTTGAAAGACCCAGATGACCGGCATCCAGAATGGTTTCAAGGTCGTGCCAGCTACGCTCTTACCAAAGAAGAGAAGGTCATTTTTTTTGAATGCCTGAGCAGTATGAAGGTCCCGTCTGGCTTCTCGTCGAATATAAAGGGAATAATAAACATGGCGGAGAAAAAGTTCCAAAACCTGAAGTCTCACGACTGCCACGTGATTATGACGCAATTGCTTCCGATTGCTTTGAGGGGGCTCCTACCGGAAAATGTTCGAGTAGCCATTGTGAAGCTATGTGCATTCCTCAATGCAATCTCTCAGAAGGTAATCAATCCAGAAGATCTACCACGGTTACAGAACGATGTGGTCCAATGCCTTGTCAGTTTCGAGTTGGTGTTCCCACCATCCTTCTTCGATATTATGACGCACCTCCTGGTCCACCTGGTCGAAGAGATTTCCATTCTCGGTCCTGTATTTCTACACAATATGTTCCCCTTTGAGAGGTTCATGGGAGTATTAAAGAAATATGTTCGTAACCGTGCTAGGCCAGAAGGAAGCATCGTCAAGGGCTATGGAAATGAGGAGGTAATTGAGTTCTGTATTGACTATGTTCCTGACCTTAAGCCGATTGGTATTCCTCAATCGCGGCACGAGGGGAGACTAAGTGGAAAAGGCAAGATCGGAAGGAAATCCACGATATGTATGGACGGTCATTCCATGACTGAAGCACACCACACAGTTCTGCAAAATTCCAGCTTTGTGGCTCCGTACTTCGAGCAACACAAGAATATTTTACGCTCGGACAACCCGGCGAAGCCTGAATCCTGGATTAGAAAGGCCCACATGGAGACTTTCGGCAGTTGGTTGCGAAAACATTTAATGAATGACAATGATGTTGGAGATCAGCTGTACATGTTGGCCAAGAAACCATCTTCGACTATAACGATTTTCCAAGGGTACGAGATAAATGGGAATACATTTTACACCATCGCCCAAGATAAAAAGAGCACCAACCAAAACAGTGGTGTCCGCTTTGATGCAGCAACCGAGAATGGGCGAAAGGTCACATATTATGGTTACATAGAGGAGATATGGGAACTTGAATATGCACCCTCCTTTAAGGTCCCTTTGTTCCGGTGCAAATGGTTCAAGCTAACGGGAGGTGGGGTAAAGGTGGACGAGCAATACGGAATGACAATGGTGGATTTCAACAATCTTGGTTACCTTGACGAACCATTCGTCCTTGCCAAAGATGTCGCTCAGGTTTTTTATTTGAAGGACATGAGTAGCAAACCGAGGAAACGGAAAGATAAGAAAACAATCACTACATCATGCGATGATCCAAAGCGCCACATTGTTCTTTCAGGGAAATGAAACATCGTGGGAGTGGAGGACAAGACAGACATGTCAGAAGATTATAATATGTTTGGTGAAATTCCGCCCTTCAAAGTGAACACTGACCCAAGCATTAAGTTAAATGATGAGGATGCTCCATGGATACGGCACAATTGTAAGCAAGCAGGGACACAAGGGAAGAATTGATGTGTAATAATTTATTGTACCAAACTTTGTATTTGGTCGATGAACTGAATGATGTATCAAACCTTTTGTCAAACCTTCAAGGGATTTTAAAATGAATTAGTTTTATTTTTCTGATTTTTTGATATATAATTGTATTTTTAAGATTTTAAAATGAATTAGTTTTATTTTTCTGTTTTTTTGATATATTATTTGTATATTTAAGAATTTAAAATGAATTAGTTTTATTTTCTGATTTTTATGATATATAATTGTATTTTTAAGATTTTAAAATGAATTAGAAACAAAATAATATAAACTTTAATAAAATATATAAGTACAAACAAAATAAAATAAATTTTAATAACATAAATAAAATTGATTCAACTAAAATTATCGAAGTATTTTCTGTTCAAAATCATTGAAAGCTAAAAGAATTTTCATAAAGAACTTTTTTGTTAGAAACTTT